>NC_060906.1:22836625-22874125 GCF_014805685.1 Silurus meridionalis
TTATGAATTGCCCTTATAATAGTAGTTTGTGTGTGTGTGTGTGTGTGTGTGTGTGTGTGTGTGTGTGTGTGTGTGTGTTTGTGTGTATGTATGCACGCAAAAGCACAAGGTCAGGGCTTTATTAGCGCACTCTCTTTTTACACTACTCAGCTATTCGTTCGGTCATTTCCGTTTCTATGACGCGGACGAATCGTCGACGGAGATGATTGAGGGACATGGAGTTTGTAGTAAAGAAGGTCAAGGTATAGCATGAGTAGCAAAAAAAAAGGCATCAATAGAAAAAAGGGTTGAAAAGAGTGGAGATGGAGTTCAGGATTGTGACGGAGAGAAAATAAACGAGGGAGGGAGGGAAGGATGGAGGGAGGGAAGGATGGAGGAAGAGGGATGTTTAAAGTATCACATGGGTCTAATCTGCCCAATTTCTAAAGGTAAAAAAAAAGGAAATACTGACTCATAATAATAATAATAATAATAATAATAATAATAATAATAATAATAATAATAATAATAAATTATAGAAAATTTTATATAATTTTTAATGTAATTTCTAGCTATGTTGCAGTCAATAAGTAATAAAACTAGTAAATAATAAAAATAATAAAATAATAAAAAAATGCTTTTGTCTGTAATTAAAAATCATCTTTACATACAGTCAATAAAAATAATCACTGACAGAGATTTTTTATTGTTAATAAAATAAATACTATATTTGTAATCAAACTAAAATATTTACATCAGAATCAGAATCAGGTTTATTGGCCAAGTGTGTTGACACACACAAGGAATTTGCTGTTTGTTACTCTCAAAAGTACAGACATAAATAAAAACGTATACATGACAAAACAGACAAGACAAGACAAAAACAGACTATACAAGACAATACAGACAATAAAGACATTGTGAAAAAGTATAGACAGTGTGGGGAATAAATAAATTAATGAAGGTTTAACATTTACAAAAAAAGTTCATGTTCTCACCTATGTTACATCACTTATCTTGGTGTTAGCAAGAAAAAAAAAAGGAGCAGGTGATGAAATTAGCGAGAAAGACTTCGTTACAAAGAGGCGACACTTTCCATTTCCTTACAGAAAACGTGATTATACAGAACATTATTTGGTATAAAAAAATCTGTGTGCACATTGTTTCCTGTTTTGAAACCTGTGCATTAATCCACGCCGTCTGACCAATCAGAATGAAGAACTAGGCAACGGTTTTCATTTATTGAACGACCAAGAAAACGTTTCTGGAGCGTTCGCTGTGAACATTTCTTTTCCAAGTACTATGTTTTCTATATGGTTCTCACAGTGACAAAACCGAAACATCGCACATTCTCTTTGCAAGAACATTTCAAGAATCCTGGGTGATTGTGAAACCCGCTGTCGTCACACTTCCTCCTGAAAACATCTCCATTATTTCTCCTTTTGTCTTCGCCGTGTCTGAGCGAGAACTCATTTTAATTACAGAGAATATCGTCTCTCCCGTTCGTCTCGGCAACAATGTTACAGTAATTATCACCACAATGGATAAATAATGATGGAAATAATGGATGGCGTGTGTTAGAGTTAGTCTGAAGAACCCAACTAAACCCCCCCTCCCCCACTATACCTCCCTCATTGTCTTTCTTCTTCCTTTTTTTTCTTGATTACATCTTGTATTATTTACTTTCTAATTTATATGGAGTTGCGTTCCAGGCCCAATTCACCTCCCTTTTTTCCATCACAGCTTATCATCGTCATCATTTCAGGATTGAAAGCGTTAGTGTGTAATTAACATGTTGAAGATGGTGATGTGGGTCTCTATGGAAACCAGAGGAAGCGTGAGGAAATGGGCGTCGTTTCAGTGATCGTGTTGATGTGGGTATGGCAACAGTCGTTCAACGTCGCTTTCTGAGGATGCTGAAAGTACAAGCTTGAATCGGGACAAAACCATGGACATAAGCAAGGGAACAATAGTTTGGAAAAAGCTTGTAATAATGGCGAATTTTATTGGTGGCAACATGAATTTAAGCATAAAAAACAATTACGATGATGATCTCAGTACAGAATCTACATCGTACTGACTAGGGATCGACCGATTCATAGTTTTTTTCCCGATTAATCAGCACCGATAGTCGATCGCTAAAAATCAATACCTACTTCCAATCCAATGTCATAACAAGAGCGGCCTCTAGAGGCGAATCACTGACACCATTTTGTTTTTACATGTAGACTGCGTGCGGCACAGAAAGGGCTCTATTTATTATTTAGTTTTTTTTTATTATATAATTATATTTACTAATTAATATATTCATATTAAGTTCATTTAGCACATTTTCTTGATTCAGTACTGTTTCTTTGTAATTTTTTTGTAATTTTTTTACAAATTTTTTAAAATAAAGTTCAGTAATAATTTACAGTATCCATTTTCGGTTATCGGCAAGTACGATCCAACTTTGCTATCGTTATCGATAAAATCCACTATCGGTCGACCTCTAAAACTGACTGTGGTAAGTCGCCACTTTGCTGTATCTCAAGGATGGAACTCAAGGGTGGAGTGAGAAAACCTTTCCTGAATTTCATAGCCGGGAATTCTATCTTTGGTTTTTCCCAGTTGAATGTTAGAATATTATGGGTCCCCGGCCATTCAGAAAGCCTAGAGTCTTAGAGGTTAAGCCATTTGACTTTGGATCTATAGGTCATGAGTTCAAATCCCAGCCACAATAAACTGCCAGTCCTGGGCCCCTGAGCAAGGCCCTTTACTCCATAGTTTTTACATGATGGCACTTGTGTAAAACAAGATTTGACGTGCGAGTCGGACTAATTTGTTCCTCTTTTTTGATCTGAACTGATTAGCATTTGTGTGTGTGTGTGTGTGTGTGTGTGTGTGTGTGTGTGTGTGTGTGTGTGTGTGTGTGAATGGGATGCATTAAGTCTCTCCTTTTCAGCGTAAAAACCCTTAAATAAAGGCTGATCACTGGCCACATTCGCTCTCTTGCAAACGCTTTCAAATGTACCGTTGCACGTCTAAAAACTCTTACTAATGAACACCTGTCTCTCGTGTGCACGTCTCCACCCACCCCTCACACACACACACACACACACACACACACACACTCGCACACACACTCGCACGCATTCATTCTGTCTGCATTTTTCTCATTATGTCTGAGATATGCACATTCATTTTCCCGGCTCGTGGTTTTCTCACCAGTCTATTATCACCGGAGATTTTGAAGCTCCACACACTTCGGCGCGACTCGAAACACATCATGATTTTAACGAACAAGACCTTCTGATTTCATTTGCATTCATATCAATAATCGTTGCTCACTTATTTTTTGCTCCACTTTTAGAAAATGAGCTTCAGGATGGTCATGAAAATGTCCCACTTTTTTTTCCTGTCTTCCACCCAAACAGTGTCGGGTAGATGGGGGAGACCCCCCCCTTCATAGCAATTAGGGGTACCATATGGCGGATAAACAGGGGAGCACTTTGAAGACCTCCCAGACTTAAACCCCGATCCGTATGTTGAGGAATTCTGCCGTTCGTTGTCTCTCGTTATCTCGGCAACGTGAAGATCTTCACGAAGGGTTTCCCATGCTGCGGTTCTCTTTTTTTTTCTTGCTTGTGTGGTCCGCATGATCTCGGGAGGAATCCCTGAGGCCCCTGTGTGCACTCATTAACACTCTGTTTCAGTATGGCTGGGAAAGTAGTGCCATCTGAATGGTGAAATAAAGTCTGGCGTGATGTACTGAACATCCTTTTATTCATGTACGTTTATTTAACTAGCATTTATAGACGTAATAAACACTTCAGGCTGTGTGCTAATAGGAAAATAATCAGGCACGGGATGTTGGTTGGCGGCCTGTTTTGTTGTCTGGTTGGTAAACCACAGCAATTTGCCAACAATTACAATTATTTATTTATTTAGCAATTAAAGAAGGACATCTGGTTTTCGTTCTCATTCTTGCGTTTAAGAAAACACGACCAGAAATGATGTCAGAAAGCAAATCCCTCTGTCCTGAGATCATCACGCTTCAGTGCTAAACATGGAGACTCCTTCCTAACAATTATACATATTTCTACTCAAATACAACTGCAGCCGTATTTTTGTTTGTTCCCAGTTTTTGATTATGTTTAGGTCCCAATAATAAACCAATTAAAATGAGAGAATTTATCACAGCTGTTGTAGCGATACTGTGTCTTATTACAAGGTTATTACACTATTATTAATATAATGAATTGCTTGTTTTGCTTCTTTGCAACAATCTCGGTAAAGTAACGGTACGAAGAGTTACTTTGACCAAACAAATATGTAAAGCGCAGTAGTATTTTTATTGAAAAAGCCTCCAACAGCATGAAGAACAGCTTTACAGACTGTTAGCATCCAGACAGTTCGTTTCTCCAAACATTCAGCTGGAGTACCTTGGGGTGCTTCTTGTAAAAGTCGCCAAAGATGTTCTTCACTAGTTGGAGATTTTCTTGTTCATCCCAGAGCAGGTCAGTAGGATTCAGGTGCAGTGACTGGGCAGGTCATGATGGATGACACTCCAAATCATTGTTTGCTCTCCAAATAACGGTTAAAGAGTTCGGACGTATTCGTCGTTCCGGCTCGTCGTCTTGTTATATTGTGAAGTCGGTTCCAATGAACCGCAGTTCAGACGGAATTGCATTGTTGAAGTACAGTATGGGAGCCATGTTCGTTCAGGATTCCTTTCACTTTCCTGAAAAAGTCTCCAACCTCCAAGCTACGAAACAACCCCAACACCATTAAGCTTCCACCTCCATGTGCGAGTGTGGGGGTGAGGGTGCTAGAGACAAAAATGCCACATACAGACGTCTTTCAGCCATTCAGTGTCTAGTTCTTGTCTGTTTTTGCCTTCTACCCAAGTATCTATGGAATAGAACATATTTTAATGTATTCTCTGTTAATAAAATATGAAGTAAAATATGAAGCTGTTGTAGTGATAATAAAAACATATCAAAAGTATATCAAAGTACAATTAAACATCACTCAAGGATTACAATTATGTAGGCATCTAAAGTATCATGACCTGAGGATGTACAACAGATTTCTTGCCAGCACCATCTACATATCCTAATGCACAATAACATGATAAACAACTAACTTACATCTAATGTCCCTCATTCCTGCTCCTCATCTTAACGTTGTCTGAGCTTCACCACATTTGACTCGACACCCTGTAGGTTATTTGTTCTTCTAGACCAGGTGTCCCCATACTTTTTTTTCTGTGAGGGACATAATTTTTCCTTTCTTTGTTGCTGGTCCGGTCGGTCTGTTACAGAAAAGGATTGATTACTAGTATTACTGTTGAGATTTTATTACCATTTTAAATATATTTATGACGCTTCCTAAGATTAGTGTTTTAGATTATTTTGTTCTGCACCGTAATGACAAATGAGCATCACTTTTTAAGAAACAAATCACCTATTTAAAGAGCATTATTACTATCATAATGACAATTGTTTTCATATTCACTGCTATTGAAATCAAAACATTACTTATTTATGTATATGCATATGGTTGGTGGGTGAATTTAACAAATAATTAGGCTACGATAATAACTAGAAGTTGACGGATAGTGGAGTTTACCGAAGCCGATAGCTGGGTTAGATCGTACTCGCTAATAACAGATTGATAACCAGAGTTTTTAAAATGGATCCTGTATAAAAAACAAAAGAAACTTTCAGTAGTACTGAACTTTATTACAAAAATACTAAAAGTTTAATCTTGAAAATGTGCTATGTAAAATGAATATGAAGAAATCCATTAGTAAATATCACTGATAAATAATAAATATAATATAGCTCTCTCTGTGCAGCGCACAGTCTCACGTGTAAAAACAAACAGGTGATGTCAGTGAAGCGCCTCTAGAGGCCGATTTTGTAATGACAGCCGATTGGAAGCCGGAGAAACTATCAGCGTGTTGAAACATAAAATATATATGTACGTTCGGTAAATTGCTGTAAATGGAATGTGCAACTCGTTGAATCCAAGTGCTCAGCCTCTGAAACTGCTGCTTTCAGCTTGAATTGTTATCCTTCTTCTGCTTCTTTTTTTTTTTTCTTATTGTTGGAGCTAAATTTAAGTAACGTCTTGCAAAATATGTAACACCAACCTGCAAACTATTGCTTTCCAAACAAACCTGTGTCTGTGTTTGATTGACATAATTTTTTCTTTTCATTTTTATTGCATCTGATATTGAGAGCATGATGATGGATGTCTAGGCATCCAGAAAAACAAGTATAATTCTCCAGGATTTGAACAACACCTTGACTATTCTGGGGTTAAAAAAAAAAAATCCTGATTTGTTTAGTCCTTTCAGACACCACTAGAGAGGAAAGTAGCACACCACTGTACATGAGAGAGAGAGAGAGAGAGAAAGAGGGGGGTAATGAGAGAGGGAGACACATGGAGGTCATCTCATGTACTTCAGCTCTCTCTTTAAGCCCAATCACACCACTGCTGGCACAAAGCCATGTGAACAGAGGAAAAATAAAAAGCCATATTGCCTTGGCGAGCTGCCACAGGGGCCAGTGTGTAATGTTATGCCAGAGATGGCAGGGACAGGACCGTTGTGTCCGGACCAACACTGACAGTCACCTTGAGCGCTGTCCGTGGTTCTAGTTTTCTTTATGAAGCATCGAAATATTTCCTATAACCTACGTATTTAAAGCTATATAAGGGATGAAATAGTGCTCTGTGTGTGTGTGTGTGTGTGTGTGTGTGTGTGTGTGTGTGTGTGTGTGTGTGTGTGTGTGTGTGTATGCCTGCTCGATCGATTAGAAATTCCATTCACCTGCCAGTCAGCAGGTATAATCGCCAGATCGAACTCGGTAGGCCAGCGCCCGAACCCTACAGACTGAGTGAACGTGGCCGTGCCCTGATAACGATCCTGTTGTGCTGCTGTCAATCAGTGAAGCAGACAATCCAAGACCAAAGCTGTTTTAAGGGCAAGTGTGTATTGTTGTTGTGTATTGTTGGAGTGTGTGGGTGAGAAGGTCAAACACAAATCAAATCAAATGCTCTTCTGATGAATTTGGAGACCTCTACAGTCAGTTCTTATAGTGATCACGTTCTATAAGTGGGCCAGAGGTGTGTTTATTCATCAGTTTGAATTCGTAAGCAAATATTATTCATCGAACTGTAGCTGATTTGCTTCGTGAGCTGACAGCCCAATTGGTTAATTAGACAAGAGCCGAATTTTCTTTTTCCGTGTAGTCAGATGGTGTCAGCTGGTTCTTCAGGGTGTACTTAAGTAGCTTTTCCATGTATCTGTACTTTACTGAAGTATTTCCACTTATCTCACTACATTTTAAAGTAAAATGTTTTACTTTTTACTCGACTACATTTTGCGAAATCGGTCGCTTCTTTTTATTTATTAAGGATAAAAATGTAACACATTAGCAGCAAGTCACCAATCTGGGTCGAGCACTCGTTCTGTTTTGCACTTGTTTTGATCGGCGCTTGGTGAAGAAACTCCGGACTAGAACTCGCCACAACACACGTGACTTTAATTACATGATTTTTTGTAGTTGTTTTGGGCTCATGATAATTTTAAGAGACATTTATCAGTGTTTGAGTTATTAATATCATTCTATTATAATATATCTCAGTGTGCTGAGAGTCACATTTGAGTCTTTCCACATAAACTGAGGTGATTAAGTAAAGAATCTTGTGATAAAAATAATAAAAGGAACATTAATTATAGTTATAATAAATCATAGTACTTTGGATACTTAAATACATTTGAAGGCAAAAACTTTAGTACTTTTATTAAATGGTCATTTTAAAGCGAGCACTTTTACTTTTACTGGAGTCATGTTGTTTGTTACTGTTACGGAATAACTTTCAGGCAAAACGCATAAAAACAAGCAGTTTTATAGCCTATAGAGTTACAAACACAATGAGACCATCCACTAAAAAAAAAAAGTCATAGATAGACGGAATCTTGTCCAGATAAATTTTTGTTGGAATCACATTTTTCATGGTATCTCCATGATATTCACATTCACATGTGGCTTTCAGCCCGTTTCTTTTCTAGATTGCTCCAGGGCTGATTTTATGTATTTATATAAATTAAATAATAATTAAAAAAACTTCAATGTGGGAAGTTTTATACAAGGCAATTCAGTGTCTATAATGTATTATCTTTTTTGAGCCATATCAACTCTGTAGTGAAGCCCAAATGTCTTTTTTCCAAAGATAAGTTGTCTTAAGTTGTGTATGTAGCACACTGTTGTCAGGAACTGTTACTATTTAAACTGAAGTGGGTAATTTTCAGCTGTGAGCCCAAAAGAGGGGGGCCTGGTAACAGGCTAACACATTTTAGTTTACTGCACAATTCCTTATGTTGGATGTCTTCAGTATTATGTACAATCTTGAATATAAAAGAAAAGCCCCTGAAGGAGACAGTGTCCAAAACTTTGACTGGTACTGTAGGTAACCTTCAATTGATTTTTTTAACCATATATTACAATATTACATATAGAATTGGAGTCTGTTTTTTTTTTTTATCAGTGACAGTAATGTGGCATGTCCTCTTTGACTGAGAGTAACTGATTAGACGGTCCATGAGATAAAGCATCTTCTTTAGCCTCCAGAAGTGTCCGTAGCGCTAACAATGCGCTGCAGGTGAAAAGGGAATTTGTATTTATCTTACAAAGGCAGCTCGACAAGTCAATGTTCCCCGCACATCAGAACGTACCCTGAAACAATCAAAAGAAACGTGAATTTGTTGCCTTTGGCAGCTCGTGTGATGTGTTGAAGGTCAGTAGGGCATCTGTTGACCTGCATCAGGGATTTGTATCCCTGAAGACTGCTTGCGTTTGATGAGAGATCTGTTTTCTGTCTCTTTCTTTCTTTCTCGCTTTTCCCCCCTGTCCTTAATGAGTACCTATACGCTGCCTCAAGCACACATGCTGGGGAGACGGTAGAAGCGATATGGTGTCCATCAGCAGCCTCCCAGGCTGTTCTCTAAATCCATTCTTCACTCTATAATGCGAGCAGTGTGAGCGATGAACAGCTCAGACGTCTGACCTACTTTTGCCCTCAGCATCACTGGCTTTTTATTGAGCTCTGAATGTTCACAGACATTTAGTGTGAGTATACACAAAAAAGTCTACACACCCCCTTTATAAAAAATGTTGGTTTACTCATAAAACAAAGATCTTTTTGTCAGATATTTTTTATCCACAGACAGAAAAAAATATACTTTATTTTGCTCTCAAGCACTGCAGCAAAAAAAAAAAAAATATACTAAAAAACTGGAAATCAGAACTCATAAAATATATTGTATTTTGTTAGGTTAAAATCCACAAACTTTGTATTTGGACCCTGTTTTTTGGACGACCCTATTTATTGACAAATTACATATTTTCTTTATTATTATTATTATTTTTATTTTTATTTTTATTTTTTATTTGTATTTTTTTTTATTTTATTTCTTTCTCTTTGTTCTTCTTTTTAATTTTGGTCTTTATTCGTTAGTTAGTTTATATACTTATATTTATCGTTGATCTTTGTATTTTTACCTTTGCCTAACAATTTTTTTAATGATATAACACACATACTGAGTCTGAGGGTTGGTGTGTTTTTCCTCATAGTGTATTTTTTGTTAATACTTTAATGTATTTATAGATTGCACAACTGTTCCATTCCCAATAAACAGTACTATTAATAAAGTATTACATAAAAGTACTATATACTATAATCCAGTTGTGGGCAATAATTGGGATATGTGACTGTCCTCAGAATGAACCAATCACATTTCAATCGAATCAAATGTATTCATTATACACTATCTATTAGATATTCTTGGTTTCATTTGTCTGCTGAACTCTTGTTCTTATTCAGAGCTATAAAATGGGTATGTGATGTCATTTTCGGGATCACTTGTGGTCATCAAGACCCAGCTGCTCCTTAAAAATTGACAAAAGAACCTTAAGGTTTTGAGAGCTACAATACCAGTAAAGGAGCTGCAGAAATATCTGGGAAATTTTAGCCACTTTCTTTGTTGGGAAACAGTTTTTCCTAACAATAAAAGCTCCAAGAAACACTTAAGTCCTCCTAAATCACCCCAAACAGTTTTACAGAAGCAGTTGTGGTCTGTTAAAACCACAATTGTGGAAAATAATAATAAAAGATATGTGTGGCACAAAAAACAAAACAGCTGATCTACACCTCAACCACTGTATACATGGTGCAGCATGGTGGTGGATGCACTCTGGCTGTTTTTCTTTAGAAAAGACAAAGAGAATCACTGATGGGTTCAAATCCTACTCTGTTTTGCCTTGAACCCTGCAGGTATCATGAGACACATTAAACCTCAAGCAGATGAATCCTTGGTTTTGGAATGGTCCAATCGGAACTCAGACTTAAATCTTATAGAAAGCCTGCGGAATGACTTGAAGAAGGCTGGACAGATCTGAAGCAATTCTGGAAGGCTCAGTTGAATCAGATCAGAATGTTAGAAGATGGTAGACCCTCCAAAATCGTGCATCCGAACAAGCGCATTGGTATACTATTGGAGATGCTGTTGAACATAAAAAACCTGAATCGTTTCCAATCTCTATGAAAACAGATGAAGAGAATACATCTCTCACTACAAACCCATCCTAATGTGCACCATTTGCCATCGCGAATTTCCTGAATATCTCGGAGACATCTTCCAATTCTCTAGATGAGCAAGTAATCCGTATTGTGCTAATCATTTCGACTTGTTCGCCTCCCCAAAAAAAAGAAATCATGCATGCAGGCTTATTACTGCGGCTCTGTAATTAGCCATGCTAATTAGCCAGCTTTAGAAAATGATTCACTTTTGAAAAGGTCCACGTGTGTGTTTCGCTCAGGCTCTGAATGGGGCATGAGGGCTTTCTCATGTCGGGATACTTCCTGTATCCTCCATTACAAGAAGGAAGAACACATAGCTGTGATTTGGAGAGTCAGAGGAAACGTCTTTTTGGCTTTATTGTGTGTGTGTGTGTGTGTGTGAGAGAGAGAGAATAAGAAAGAGAGATAGAGACAGCACCTGTTTGTTCCTGCAGGGGGTTCATTAGTGCAGATTTATGGAGTGGATCATTATGGGATGGAGATTGGTAGATGTTCATATTGAAAGCATGTCCTCGGGGAAATCTCTAATGGAGAACCAACAAAAAAAAAAGGCAAGACCTTTTATTAACCCATTTAATCTAAGCAATAAGATTTATGACAAAAAATTTGATTTTTTATATACAGGAAATTAATTGCCTTATAGTACAAACGATACCTATAATAATCATATGCTATAATAATAAAATAATAATAATAATAATAATAATAATTTAATTCTTCTTACAACTACTATTATTATTATTATAATTTATTTATTTATTTATTTATTTTTTATAGCAGCTTATAATGATTATTCCAGATTTAATGGATATCACAGCGCTATTTAATTCTGTATTCTGATTGGTCGGTGGGTCCCAAAACAGCTTTATATTTAACATCCCTCTTTAATACCTTGTCATTTCTATAGTAACATCACATTCAGCACATTCACAGCTTGAATGCTACAGTTAAATGCTCCGCTCGCACAAATTTCCCCCAATAAATATTCACATTACACTTAAATCTGGCCTCTAGAAATTACGTTCTCATCTGTTCTACATATAAGGTTTTCAGAGACAGAGACTCCAAGTCCAAGGTCTCCACCTTCTGGACTTTCCACTTGACTCCACCTGTGTAAAAGGGCACTATATGGGCAAAAGTTTGTGGGCACCTGACTATAAGATTCCCATTCCATATTCAGCCTCTTATTTATTATCTATTTATTCAAGATTTTCATAGAGTACAGGAAAACATAGATAACCAGCAGCACACTGTCTGTGGTCTCAACCCCATCATCTACCAAACCTACTTAAACATGACCTGCTGCCCCAACAGATATCCAACTTACATACAACTCAATTTTGCTATGCTTTTGCAAAGGGAAAGGGAAATAAAAAAGAGAAAAAGAGGGTATAAAATACACTTGTACATATATTATGTTGGTCCCCCTTTTGCTGCTAAAACAGTCGTGACCCTTCGAGCATCAACACCATGAACTTCTTCAGCAGTTTGAGCTACAGAAGCTCGTCTGTTGGATCGGACCACACGGACCAGCCTTCGCCCCTCACATGCATCAATGAGCCTCGACCACCCACGACCCTGTCACCAGTTCACAACTGTTTCTTCCTTTGAGCACTTTTGATACTGACCACTGCAGACCAGGAACATCCCACAAGAGCTGCAGTTTTGAAGACGCTCCAACCCAGACGTCTAGACGTCACAATTTGTCAATCTCATTCAAACCTTTACGTTCGCCCATTTTTCCTGCTTCTAACATCAACTTTGAGGACAAAATGTGTTTACCGGCTGCGTTTCACTATGTTTCACTGTTTGGAATATGGCTGGAATCACAATAAACTTTGGACAGTCCCCCATTATTGTCCTTTACATGCGTTTGTGGTGCAAATGAATTATTGGTCAATATTTCCTTGTCTTCTTGTACTGGAGGAATGAGGATGGACAGGATTAGAAAGAAGTTTATTAGAGGGATCTTGCAGGTTGGACACTTTGGAGAGAGGTTTGAGATCGAGATGGTTTGGTCATGGGGGATATCGGTAAAAGAATGCTAAGGATGAAGGAAAAGAGGAAGGCCAGTTAGGAGGTTTATGGATGTGGTGCGGGAAGACATGTAGGTGGTTGGTTTGAAAGAGGCAGATGTAGAGGATGGAGTGATCTGGAGACAGATGGTCTGCTGTGCAGTCACCTAATGGGAGCAAACCAAAAGAAGATTTTTGAAAACTATTTTGGTGCTCGGATGAAATTATAAGGGGTCACTGGATATTTAAGGGTCTTGGACCTCCTAGAAGACTTCTCCATAGAAAGTATTGTAAGATAGACCCTATTTAATAGACGTTTCTCCAAAGAGAATCTGGGTTTCTTCTCAGACACAGCCATTAAAGGATCTACATGTTCCAGCTTATCAATTCATACTGATAAACCAGAGCGACTTTTGCACCTCGCTTGATAAAAACACCACAATTGTGCACTCACTATTGGTTCAGTTTAGTGCAGTTTTTTCTATTAGAGTACTTAAGGCCACGCCTCCTTTCCTCAAAGTGCTAGAAGGATAATTTATTTATAAAAAAGAAAAAAAGGCAATGTTTTCATTAATATGTCCTTAAATGGCATTTATGAGACTCCCAGAGAGGCCCAATTAAAGGTAAAAGGTTTTTCCGCCAGCTCGTTTTCTTTTTCTCGCACGTGAGCGTGTGTGTGTGTGTGTGTGAGTGTGTGTATTTGTATATAAAGTCAAGCAGAGATTTTCATTTGTACTCCAGACTTTCGAGGCAAAACCCACCACAGATAACACGTGCCAGGCGCCGTTTTGATATTAATGGCTTCCATCATTTAAAAAGACTTTAAAAAGCCGAGGCAGGGGGTGAACAGGAAATCACAATCACGTGATTAATGAATCGATTTTTATCTCGGTCTGACACACACACACACACACACACACACACACACACACACACACACACACACACCATATTCCTTTCACCTCTTCGTTTTTTTGTGTTGTGTCTCTGCAGGGCATTAAAGTGCACACTGAGCCTGTGGTTATACATTTGCTTTGCTTTTGTATCCCCGTAATGACAAATTGCACTCTGGACTTCTAGATCCTAGTCTCCAGATTTATCGGCACCCTTCAAGCGCTGGATAAAAATCGCCATGAAGGATAAACAAGTTGAAAATTTGAAACCTGATAAAGAAAAATGGTTCTCATTAAGGCATCATTTGATCAAAAACACATTTACTTATACACATACGATAAAATGAATCCAGAATAAACTATTCTAATTTCTTCTAATAATGTAGAGTTTCTAGTATGCTGGGCTTTCCCAAATGAAAAATGACCAATGCAAAACACTCGTGGCAGTTTCTTTGATTGTGGCTTTTAAATGGTGGTCCTACGTTGTACTATGAGGGAGATTCTAGGTGACCACTGAGACCAGAGACAAATCATCAATTTACTTAAGTGCCTTCTGCCTTCTAACACATGCCACTTTCACAAACATGCCTTTGTAGTGCAATCAAAAAAAAAGTAAAGATGAAATAAAACCAGATGTTCTTTTCCCATTCTGTGTGCAGGAAGTTACAGCTCTACCTCTGCCATGTTAATCTGCCTCGGTCTCCGTAGTGTTGTGATGCGTCATGTTCACGTAGCAGCGGCGGTGCTGAGAAAACGCGCTCGAGAAACAGTTTAGAGACCAGAAATCCATCTACATATCAAATATCGGTCACAAATTATCAGTCAGTTTTTACCTAATAAAAGTATAGCACATCTACTAATAATGATAAATGAATTAGGGCTGCAACTAACGATTATTTGATAATCGATTAAATCGTTGATTGGATTCAAAATATAAATATTTTATTTTAGGTTTTGCTTATTATAATTATATAAAACCCTTATTTAAAGTATTTATGTATAAAAGTGTACTTTAAAAATGCCAAAGCCACATATTGAGTTTATCTATCTTTAATTTAAACATTTTAAAGCACTACGGATGTAATATTTGCTTTAAGATTGTTAATGGAGAAGTATAGTGAAGGTCAGAAGGAGTTGCATTGTGTATTTGTAGATTTAGAGAAAGCGTAAGACAGGGTGGAGAGAGGAGTTGTGGTATTGTATGAGGAAGTCAGGTGTGTTAGAGACGTATGTGAGGGTGGTGCAGGACATGTATGAGGACAGTGTGACAGCAGTGAAGTGTGCAGTAGGAACGACAGACTGGTTCAAGGTGGAGGTTGAACTGCATCAAGGATCGGCCCTGAGCCCTTTCCTGTTTGCAGTGGTGATGGACAGGTTGATGGACGAGGTCAGACAGGAGTCTCAGTGGACTATGATGTTTGCGGATGATACTGTGATTTGTGGTGAGAGTAGGGAGCAGGTTGAGAAGAGCCTGGAGAGGTGGAGGTACATGCTGGAGAGAAGGGGAATGAAAGTTAGTAGAAGTAAGACAGAGTACATGTGTGTGAATGAGAGGGAGGGCAGTGGAGGGGTGCGGTTGCAGGGAGAAGAGGTGGAGTGTTCACTGGTGTCATGGATGAAAGTGAAACATCAGCACAGTCAGCAAAAACTGTATAATCCTTCTCATGTAAATATGGTGTAGTTTAATACAGTGCTATTGTGTAAACTGTTTGTTTGTAACTTCGGGAAAGTCGCACTGGATCTGTTCTGTCGTGACTCGCGAGCATCGGTTCACTCGTGACATCGTGATGATTCAATAAAAACGGTGCAAACAAACACTAAATCTAAAAGCAGCAAATAACAGCAGCAGTAAACGATCACATTTTTGGTCACTGTTGTGGTTATCAGTGAATTATTATGCACTTCTACACCAATGCAAATTTCCTCCTTTTTTTATCGAGTTTGTTTGCTTACTGCGTTTCTCCATTTCATTCTCTTTTTATATCATTTGTCTACTACAACAGTAACTTATTTGTTTTCAGACATGATTTACTGTGGCTTTACTACGTTTAAATGCTTGTTTGACAATGTTTGTATATTGAGTTTATGCAAATATCATTAATTATATATTCTAGATGTTTATATCTTTACAAATGAACAAAATGTCTTTATTTTTGAGGTAGCAGAGCTAAAGATGTTAAGATCTTCTTGTTGCAGCAATAAAACAAATATGTTAAAAACATTGCATCACGGTACAAATGCGATGCATCGATGAGAATAAATGTTTAAATTTCAATTTAAACATTGCATTCCACATTTACTCCTAAATTTGCTCTTGCAATTTGCAATTTGCTCTCTGTAAATACCAAAAATTCCAAAAGGGGATACTTTCTTTTACACATGGCTGTAGGAATAATCATCATACAGTCTGCATACATGCATGCACTGTATCAGATCTGTGATTTGCAATAATCTGTAGAAGTCATAAAGGGATATAGAGATAGTAAAATTATAATAGTGGTCGTTTGTATGGGTGCCAATACTTTAGCATTATAGCGTAAAAAGGATTAAATATTTTTGTGTGTTTTTTTTACTATAGCAAAAATAAACTCTATATTGCTTTATTTATAGCTTAATCACTATATAGACTTATGTGTGGTACTAATCCCGGACTGTATAATGTTATTGGGATATACATAGAGATGTTTTCACTTCCTAAGCTGTTTTTCCAGAAGATTTAAAAAGAAAACTTCAGCAAAAATGAAATCAGTGATGTGGTGGTTAGACCTCAGTCCGATTCATACTGAGTGAGGCATAAATGACGTGAGAATACAAGGTCTCAGTGACGTCCCTCATTTGTTCAAGATCTGATTGGTTAGATCGAGAGAAAGAGGGAGAAAGGCAGAAGAGGTCCTTTTGCCTTTTTTGTGGATTTTCACAGATGGTGGGAGGGAAAGAGAAAGAGAGAGAGAGAGAGAGAGAGAGAGAGATAGAGAGAGAGAGAGAGAGAGAGAGAGAGAGAGAGAGAGAGAGAGAGAGAGAGAGAGAGAGAGAGAGAGAGAGGGAGAGAGAGAGAGAGAGAGAGAGAGAGAGAGAGAGAGAGAGAGAGAGAGAGAGAGAGAGAGAGATTGGTGTTCCAATTTCACATCTCTTGCGCACATTCCCTCAGTGTCCTCAGTGGACAAAACATGGCTAGATCTCACTGAAGAGGTGAAGAATAATTGAAGGACAATTTTGAAACTAGCAATAAAGCAGTAAGTGGAGGACGAGGACCAGGAGGAGCGGGTTCAGGTATTCATCAATGCTTGAGGACCTGGGACACCGGGGACATCCAGGACACGTAAATGAGCGTCATGGCACAAACGCAGTCTTTGAACTTAGTGCCAGGCTTGTCGCAGTGCTTGCGTGGTAAGAGTTTATGTTCTACACAGTGGATGTGGGGGGTGTGTTTATTTATGCACTGGTTGGTTAGAGGTTTAATGGAGTGTTGAGGTGTGTCTTGGACGTCTGTAGGAATTTCTGCATGCATGCGCTGTCATTAATGGGGAATTAAGTCTGATGAACGTTTGTGTGCATATGAATTATAATAATGAGGTACTTGAAGCATGTCTGGTTATTCCAGCAAAAATTCATGAATAAGACACAATATTTGTTCCATTTTCTTTTAAGAACGTGTCTACACTAGGAAGTTTTCACTTGCTGTGGAAAAGCAGTCAGATATGAAGCTTGCATGGCAAAGAAATGTTTTTCCTTCATCCTTAGTAACTGCCTGGTCAGGATTACTGAGATCTGAATGAGGCTGCTGGTGTAGTAAATGTTAGAAATGTTGTATGTGAGATCACAATATGGGCAATATGGTGCTTCTTTTTGATTCTATTCCACATTTAGTATCCAATTTACTCTAATACCCTCCACTCTTAACTATATATATCTAGAAAAAATGTTATACTAGATTTTTGTGGAGATTTTTTGCTCCTTCAGTCGAAAGAGTGTTAAAAAAGTCAGATACGGAAGTTGATAAGGCGAGGAGGCCTGGGGTGCAGTCAGCGTTCACATTCATCCCAAAGTTGAACAATAGCTCCACAGTAGGCCACTTGAGATCTTCCATTCTAAAACATGTACAGCATATCTTCATGAAGTCGGCTTTGTGCAGGTCTCCTTTTTCAGGTGAAGGCCAAAAATTTAAAGACATCCTATATCCTACATCCTCTAGACCTCCAAATTTGTGGTAACAGTTTGGAAAACAACCATATATGGGTGGAAAAGTCGGTTGTCCCAATATTTTTGTCCACACAATATTTTTAGGATTAAGATGTTGTTGTTTTTGTTTTTTAAATCTGCATAATGTCGCCTGAATTTGATTTGATTAATTTTGAGTGATTTGGTCACCCGTTTTTCACCCACTGATTAAAGCTTCCCTCTTTCACATACATGCCTCTTGCCACAATTGTATAATGTTACCTTGATTGTTGAGAAAGAGTGTATGCTCCCCCCACCCCCCACCTCCCACCACCCACCCAGGAAGCAAAGATAACTGTGGCATCAATTACGACGCCAGCAATCGAAATTGTGACCCTTGGAAAATGGAGCAGTAGTTTTTGTGCTACTTGGAACCTGAAAACTTTTTTCTTGAGAAAGCACAATGTGTTCATTTATTATATACCTTTATATATAAAATGATTTAATGACATGTACATATGTTGACAGATTTATTTGTTTTTCTGTCTGTCGCATTATATTGGAGTTCAATCAAAAGAAAACCTCACCGCAGTAAATACATAAAGTGTTTAAACCAAAACCGGTACAGTTCAGGAACAACATCTTATAGACAGATGAGATAAAGATTGTGTAAAAGAAAAGATTGTGGAGAAGGAAAGGAACTGCTCATGATCTCAAGCACACCACTCACTCTTTCGACGTGGGTGTGGACAACTGCCATTGGAATGTGTTGTGATTGCTGATAAATGAGGCAGGAAATTATTTTTTATAGTCATATTATCTAGTAATTAAACCTATTAGATGGAAATACTTTGAAAGCAGCACAATTTTTTTAGGAAAAAGGTGGAAATATTGTGCAGTGGTCAATAATTCAATAACCAGAGCAGAATTTTTCTTACTGCAAGCAAATCTCCAGGCGAACAAAGAGAAATTGAAGAAAGTATCAGTAAAGGCTTGGTGGAGAACATCATCAGAGAAGGAACCCATCAGTTTGTATATGAGTTCAAGACTTCCCAGATTTGAAACTAACAAATTTGATGATAACTACTTTTGTCCAATTAATTAATTAACAGTTAAATTCTTTCTTCGCATATCCCAGCGATGTTTGGAGACGGGGTCAGAGTGCAGGGTCAGCCATGATGCAGTGCCCCTGGAGGCCCTGTAGAGGGTTAAGAGCCTTGCTCAAGGGCCCAAGGGTGGCTGCTGGATCATGCTAAGTCTTGAACTATATATATATATATATATATATATATATATATATATATATATATATATATAGTGGATCAGCATGTTTGATTTGGCACATGTTTTTACGCTGGAGGCCCTTCCTAACGCAACCCTTCCCTTTACCCGGGCTTGGGGCCGGCACTAAGGCTTTGCAACCCTAATGGCTGGGGTTGGTTCCCTGACCGGGATTGAACCGGGCCGCAGCGGTGAGAGCACCGCATCCTAACCACTAGACCACCAGGAACATATACATGTATATATATATATATATATATATATATATATATATATATATATATATATATATATATATATATATATATATATTTCTTTGTTTATTTTATCCATTTTTATTGTACATTCTTTTTCAAAATAAAAGAAAAAGATGAGGTGCATTTTATGTACAGAGTGTGTTTACGATGGCGGTTTTGTTTCCTGCCCAAAACCATGCTGACCTTAAGAGAAGAGAATCCCTTTTCACACACACACACACACACACACACACACACACACACACGCTCTCACACAAAAGAAATCATAACTCCCTTTCACCATTACTCTTTTGTCTCATCAATATTTCATCGCCCTGCTCAGCTTTAATCAAGCTATTAATTCACAAATTTCTGAATCTTCAACAAATCACTTGGACGTGCATAATACATGAGCCGTCTTCTCTCTCTCTCTCTCTCACACACACACACACACACACATTATACACATTATACGCATGACACAGTGACCGACTTCCACTGTGTAATCTATCAGACAGTGCGTCATTTCATTAAGGACTCCAACGTGGTGTCGTCTGTCTCGCCTGAGCTGTTTCATATTATTTGCTCGTATCATTCGGCTCTGTTTGAGCTCTTTAAATGGTTTGCTTTTCCCTGAATAACCACCATGGCAAATCTACAGTACGGCATGTGTGTGTGTACATAATGTGACCTGGATATTGAATGATACTTTGAAAGGTCAATTGTCTTTCAATTAGATATCAGTTAAAGAAAAGCTGTTGAGTAAGGACTTCTTGGAGATGAGAGTAATGGATGATTTGTGTGGACGGACCATCACAGCTGAGTTAAAGAGATAATCCCAAGAAGAGAAATAGTGGCTTAGTGAGAATCTGTGAAGCTCTGCATGGTTCAGACGTTACTGTTTTACCTGTTATCGGGAGTATACACACACTATATGGACAAAAGTGTTGGGACACTGGATTTTTCCACCTATGCATAATGTATAACACAAGCCATTGTGATTTTCTTTAATGAAAACAATCTATTTACAGTTAAGTTTAATGCTTAAAATAAAACAGAAAATAAAATAAATAGAGCAATAAATAAGACAAACAAATACATAAACAAGTAAAAAAAATAAATCTCTTTATTGGACTACACTAGCCAAACTATTGCAATGTGAATTAATACATTGAATAAAAACAATACAAATAATAAAAATAATTATTTAATTATTACATAAACAAATTAACAGTAAAATACACTAAAGAACTGTGAAAGCATCACTCCAGTGGCAGGCCATCAGGGCCAGCAAGGCCTTCAGAATCACTAACTTTTGTTGGAATATATTTTTGTCCTTAAATATGTATAAAATTATATCTCGGATCTTTATGGAGCCTGCTTTGTGCAGGTTTATGTTTCCATGTTCAAGTTTCCATGATCATTACAATTTTCTTACGACATCCATAGACATCCTATAGACCAGTTTGGGGAACAATCACATATAGGTGGAAAAGTCGGTTGTCCCAATAAATATGTCCACACAATATTTTTAGGGTTCAGATGTTGTTGTTGTTGTTCTTGTTTTTTAACTCTGCATAATATCACCTAAATTTCAAAAGATTTTTTTATTGGTTTGATTATTGTATAAACAAATTAACAGTAATACACTAAAGAACTGTGGAAGCATCACTCCAGTGGCAGGCCATCAGGGCCAGCAAGGCCTTCAGAATCACTAACTTTCGTATACTTAAATATGTATAAAATTATTTCAAAAATTTTCTTCACATAATTTCCCAGCATTTCTCTCAGATACGCTGCTGTATCGCCACAGAGTATAAGTTTCTGTCAATCAGACTTCAGTCGTCACGTCACGTCATGTTTTGCTGTAAGTCCTTCAGATCGGCTCATGTTAGCTTTAAATCCATGCTGCTTGAAAATTGTTGCTTTAACCAATCAAATTGCAGGTTGGCCGCTCCAAGGCCCTCTAGCAGGCGTCCAGTCACATCGTCATTTTCACGTCCTTTGATTGGATGGTCAGAGGACGCACTAATCAGAACTCGCAACCCGCATCTGCAGCAAACTGTACAAATATATTCATAAAGATTTAATAGCTGTTTTTGTATTCCACAACTGCTGATCAAGCACCTCACGTTTGTCCTGCTTATCTTCCTGTTGCTCATGTGTTATTTGGTGTGTTTTTTTCTCGTTCGTATAATGTGCAAATCGCAAATAGTGAACAGTGGCATTAATGTTACAGATTAATTTGTGATAAAATTCACAAAAACGTCTGTATGAAATATATATTTTGGTGTGTGGATGTGTTACTAATGTGTTTGTTTTGTGTTGTGTTACATTTAGACGAGCAGGAAGCTGTACAGAAGCGGACTTTTACCAAATGGATCAACTCCCACCTGGCAAAGGTAAACCATGTGGAGGCTGGAGATCCACACACACACACACACACACACACACACACACACACACACACACACACACACACACACACACACACACTCTCATATCTCATAAACATACCATTCCACATTTGAACTGTGCTTGTGAGGAGGCCTGGGGTCCACTCAACATTCCAGTCCATCCCAAAAGGTGTTCAATAGGGTTCAGAGTGTTATAGCAGAAGATCTTCCACTTCAAACCCATTTAAAGCAGATCTTCATGGAGCCGGCTTTGTGCACAAGGGCATTGTCATGCTGGAACAGGTTTGGGTCTTCTAGTTTAGGTGAAGGGAAAATTCCATGCAACAACATCCAAAGTCGTTCTACACAATTGTGTTCCTTTGACGTTCTGGTAGCATTTTGGGGAAGAACCACATATGGTACACATTTTGTACAGTGTGGTTTTTTTTTCAGAAATGAACCATAGACTGACCAAGTGGTGAAATCCAAGGAACTGTACATTTATTGTTCTTTAAATGAAAGACTTGCTGCTTATAGAGTCTTAGTGGGTCATGTGTTCGCTAGTCCCGTCTCCTGGAGGTCTACAGAGCCTAAGGAATGACAGGATTAACTATAACCTTTAAATCCCAGCAATCATAAATCTATACCCCACTCAAATTCCGACACAATGCACCTTTTACAGCGCCTGGTTTCTCTGACTAAACCCTCCCTAATCTACATCTGCTCACTGACTTTCAGGGGATGTTGCAGTTATTCTACATTTTTTCATTGGATTCAGTATCAAATTAATTTCACATTTCACGTATGTATTAAACCACGATTGTTCCAAAATTTGGTCTCCATGATACAGTTGTTTTGAACAAATTGTCTAACAAACTCAGGCTTCTTTCAAGATGATGTGGGTCTTGAATGATACCATGTGACACTCAAGTGATGCATGAATCAACCCTGGTGAAGGCTTTGTGTTACTGATCAGACGTTCAGGGATTCAAGCCCCGGTATCGCCAAGCTGCTACTCTTAGGGCCCTCATGGCCGACCCTGTGCCCTGGCCCCAGCTTCCTAACATCATTGAGATATATAAAGAAAAAGTTTCAAATATAAAGCAGTTTTCTCGCTTTCTTTCTTTCTTTCTTTCTTTCTTTCTTTCTTTCTTTCTTTCTTTCTTTCTTTCTTTCTTGCTATAGCATTGTTCTTTTCTTTCTTTCTTTCTTTCTTTCTTTCTTTCTTTCTTTCTTTCTTTCTTTCTTTCTTTCTTTCTTTCTTTCTTTCTTTCTTTCTTTCTTTCTTTTGCTTCAGCATTGTTTTTTTGTTTCTTTCTTTCTATCATTTCTTCCATTTCTTCCATTTCCTCTATTTCTTTCTTCCTTCCTTCCTTCCTTCCTTCCTTCCTTCCTTCCTTCCTTCCTTCCTTCCTTCCTTCCTTCCTTCCAGTAACCCAGAGATGGGTCTTTTTTAATGATTCACAATTACGTTCAAATAGATTCAATTTCTTCATTTCACTGCTAATCCGATCTCAGGTGTTTCTGTCTCTGCAGTTTACCAATTAGCACTGGACACTCATGCCCACTTCCCGACTCGTGTGTGTGTGTGTGTGTGTGTGTGTGTGTGTGTGTGTGTTTGTGTGTGTAATTATTCCATTTCGCCGTGTTAATCTCCACCACTTAACCCATCAGTGTGCGTTAGAGAGGAGTGTGTTAGAGACTGACTGCCATCCAGCCGTCCCCACCGCAATTATCCCGCACCCTGAACCCACTCAGCCTCCTGAAAACGCTCCGGTTTGATTACTGCAGTGACACGCAACAGAAAATTCATTAGAAATGTCGATCTGTAGGCAATTGTGCTAAGACATGATATTTCATATGTCACTGAACATTAGTGTGAAGCTAAAGGCCGGCCGGGGCAAAATCAAACTGATTAATATTTAATAACTGCAGAGCGCCATGTTGCTGGTGGTTTGTTAGAATGGGGGTGGGGGCAGGGGTTTGGACACATCGCTGCTGTCAGTGAAAGCTTTAAAACCCTAATCTGTACTGATCACCTGCTTCCTGCTGTGCCTGCATGGAAATGCATTAAAGTGATTAGGCATGTCTTGGTCAAAAGGACATGGCTTTGAGACTTTTCCAAATACAGTGGAACCTCGGGTTACGAATTTAATTGGTTTCGGTACTTTATTCGTAACCTAAAAAGTTCGTATCCCGATATGCGTGGATAGACCGTGGGTGGCGATAAGAAAAGAACCGACTTGCCTGTGATTTTTTGGTGCGCGACGTTCATATCCCGAAATTTTGTTCGTAACCAGGGGCAAAAATTTTGATGAACTGCGATTCGTAACCTGAATTATACGTATGCCGGGGCGTTCGTAACCCGAGGTTCCACTGTAAAGTCTTTAATCAACGATTTTGTGAAAGTTGGAAAAAAGATAATTGTGTTGGTTAATTGCGCTCTCTTTTAAACAATATATCGATTACAGATCAGGTGTAGACTGTTAATAACAGGTTAGAAAGAATTCATAAAGATATAGAATAAATGTTTTATCAAATTTTACTGACATTTCGAGCGACCCAGGAATCCCTCCATCCCTCCAGTCCCTTGGTTAATTCAGAAGGTTTGAGAGCAAGCATTGCCAAGCTGCCACTCTTGTGGCCCCTGAGCATGACTTGAGGGTGTCGTATCACGACTAAAATTGCGGGTTAGCAGGGAACTTAAATGTAGTTGAAAAAGAAATCTTGCAGGTGTATTTTGGTTAAAACATCCAGATTGAATGCAATTTCAGTTGAATTTCAACCTGCACATTAATCACATGCACCCAGCACACTGACTGCAGGGCTGCTGAGGCCACGCCCCCTTCATGCATAAAATCCCTTCATTCCTCCGTAGAAGAATGCATCATTTCTCAAATCCTGTATGTCAGTCAAATACATAACAAATATTAAATCAATTTATCTTTAAAATCCCTTGTGCTCTGTGTAAACTATTGTGCAACTAAATTATACTAACACTTAAATCAAAAATTTCATTTTTTAAATCTGGATTAGTTGCATGTCCGCTTACGGCCCAATAAAATGTTTATATTTGTACCTGTATATGATACAGTTTATATACATTTCCACACATTTCTAATTAATTCCTGCTAAGTTTTCACAATGTTTCACAATGAGTGCTGAACTGTTTGTTGGTGATCAGTAGATCCATCAGTAAATCCACCAAGCGGCAATCAAAACAGGTTTAAAACAGGGCGTGCGATTGGTGGATTGCTGCGTGTTCGCCCGGTTATGTTTTTATCCTCGTAAATAAAAAGGAACGACTGATTTCGCGAAATCTAGAGTAAAAAGTGAGAGATTGGACTTGTAGCGAAGTTAAAGTCTCTTCATCTGGAAATTCTTCGAAAAAGTACAAATACACCAAAAAGCTACTTAAATACATTTGATTCCACTTGAAGATCTAAATCCTTTGTTTTTGGCACAATTCTTTGTACTGGATAGACGTGTGAAACAAATTGACAGATGATCCATAAACCAGCCTGTCTGCTTCCTAAAGCTCCTGAGCAGGATCTGCATCATTCTATGCACTGAGCTTCTCTCTCCTGAATAAATGAGCAGATGGGCAGTTTCTATTAAATTATTCAGCCAATGTAGAGAACAGTACATTCCAGTATATAGTCAGTGCTTTTATGATTTCTTAGTATTCAGATTTTCATTCTTTTATGTTTCATTCTTGTGGCAAATCTTCCTGTTTAATTGTTCAGAACAATTTCCCAACCTGTCCACCAACACACACGCTGATCGGCCTGAATAAAATCATTCGATTAGTCATCCAGGATCTATTCCCGCTTCCATATTGCCGGTTGCCTCCTTTATGAGAACTCCTGCTGCATACCTTTTCCTATAATTCCACTCTTTCTCTCGGTGTCTCTTCCCCAGCCTGTGCCTTTAACCTCGTCTTTTTTGGAGGGGGAAAATTGACGTTGCCGTGGTGACAGCGTTTTCACCAGTGTCTGCGGTCCAGAGCACATGGTTAAATATAGGAATGTCTCGCAATAAGGACGAAGGCATCTGAAAGTAGAAAAGCGTGGGAGACCCTTATTACTGCTGATAATCCTAATTAGAAATAATACAATGATTTGCTTCATTTCTTTTACATTCTATGCTTTACAGTGAAACTTGCAACCTTCTTTATTAAGGCGTTTTTGTTTATTTAAGCTTCTATTCGGTGTTGATTATTAATTCAAGGATTGAAAGAAAAGCAGAGAAGTGATAGGAGCAATAAAAACCCAATGTTCTGGGTGTAAATCTAGAACAATGGAAGATATAGGCTTCAGTTTTATGATGAATTTGGTTCAATGGATTTGTATAATAGTGTATCATTGATATAGAAGTCGAACATGTTCCTTCCTGGATCTTCTTCTTTCTCCTCTTGTTCTTTCGGCTGCTCCTGTTTAGGGGTCACCACAGCAGATCATCTGTCTTCATATCACTCTGTCTTTTAAATCTGTCTTTACAACCAACCACCTACACGTCTTCCCTCAACACATCCATAAACCTCCACCTTGTCTCCAAAACGTCCTACATGCGCTGTTCCTCTAATAAACTCATTTCTAGTCCTGTCCATCGTCGTCACTCCCAACGAAAACCTCAACATCTTCAGCTCTGCTACCTCCAGCTCCACCTCCTGTCTTTTACTCAATGCCACTGTCTCTAAACCATACAACATCTCAGGTCTCACCACAGTCCTATAAACTTTCCCTTTCACTCTCACAGATACTCTTCTATCACAAATCACTCCTGCTATCACTCTTCTCCACCCACTCCACCCTGCCTGCACTCTTTTCTTCACTTCTCCAACACACTCTCCATTACTTTACACTGTTGTTTTTGAAACTGAGAGCTACTTCTTGGGTACCGATTATTGTGAAGGGCTACCAGTTTGATACACACAGTTTTCAGTTTGATCCGAAATGACAAATCTGCTCAATTTAGCTTTTATTATATGTTATTCTAAATAATGAATGAATTCATCTATGTAAAGACACTAATCATGTTAATTATTTCTCATAATAATTATCAACAATGATTTAGCAAAGTAGGAAACAGCTATTTTTAGAAAAGACACCACGTTGGTGACCCCTGTTCTAGAGGCTTAACATGTTCAAGAGGCATACAAGCATGTTCTAGAGGCATACAAACATGTTCTAGAGGCATACAAACATGTCCGAGAGGCATTCAAACATGTTCAAGAGGCATACAAGCATGTTCTAGAGGGATACAAACAGAGGCATTCAAACATGTACGAGAGGCATTCAAACATGTCAGAGAGGCACACAAACTTGTTCTAGAGGCACACAAACATGTTCTAGAGGCATACAAACATGTCCGAGAGGCATTCAAACATGTTCAAGAGGCATACATGCATGTTCTAGAGGCATACAAACCTGTCCAAGAGGCATTCAATGCTTGTCCAAGAGGCATTCAAACATGTTCAAGAGGCATACAAGCATGTTCTAGAGGCATACAAACATGTCTGAGAGGCACACAAGCTTGTTCTAGAGGCACACAAGCATGTTCTAGAGGCATACGACCACGTTTCAGAGGCAAATGAGCACATTCTAGAGACATACAAGCATGTTCTAAAGGCAGCATCATTGCAGCATAATGGATGACGCATTCGCTTTTACTTTAATCTGGGACTCAAACTGCAATTGCTTTGTTCCCACACTTGAGAAGGAGCCGTCAGGTTTCAGACGCCAACGCATACTCCCTGATATACAACACAAACATTCACATTGCAGAGGTGCAAGGTTTTCTTGTGAGAAAACGAGCTTTTACGTTGAGCTCATAAGAAAAGGAATAAGTGATCACAAGAAAACATTTTTTATGTCAAGAAAATCACAAGAAAATTAAATCGTATTGACGAGAAAACAAGACTTGTGTCGAGATCATGAGAAAAGGAGGAAAGAGAACACAATGGTCGATAGCACAACAAAACGAGGTCTAGATATTAAAGTTCTGCGTCTAGCGGTGAGGACGATCGGGCAGAAGAGAAGAGGAAAATGAAGGTCGTTAGAAAAGCAAGCGAGACACATAGAGGTGACTTTCTGCCTTAGTTACCTCTCAAAGGTCTACCCCCAACACCCCTCTCTCTCACCCCCCCTTCTCTACTCGCATGATGCAAATTATCTTCTCTGGTGAATCCCCAGCTCTCTAATTCATCGCCTCGAGGCACGAGATTAATCGTTACTGTTATTAAGATAACACTGAACGAGGACACGAACTCAAACTGTCCCTTTTTGCTCGTTTCTCTCTCCGCAGGTGTAACAGAAAAGGATTACTAAATGAGATTCAGGGTTCATATTAATATTTGGGCAATTACTCGAGTGGAATTAGATTGATCTTTGGTGTGAAGGGGGAGAAGGAGGATGTTAGCATGGAAATTACAAGTCACACAAGCTGTCACACTATTCAAGATTCAAGATTTTTTTATTTGTCACTTAAAGTACAGGGGCAAATATATATAAGCGACGTTTTCAGCAGTATGTTGTTCTTTCCCAAACAATCGCAAAGCAGAATGCACACAGTCATATCGGACGTCTTCGGATGCAGTATTAGGGTTGGAGTGGAAGATCTTCAGCTATAGAGCTCCAAACCTCAATAAAAATCTTTGGGCCGAATTGAATTGACACCCCAGGCCTCCTCATCTCACTAACACCCATGTTCTTGAATGAATCTCCTACAAATCTTCACACAATCTAGTGGTACATCTTCCCAAAAGAATGGAGCTTATCATTATCAAGGGACTAAATGTGGAATGCTCTCAGGTGTCCACAAACTTTTACCTACCGTGTGTATGTGCGAGAATGTTGAAGATATGAGGAAGATACAACTACAGGATATTATCTTCACACTAAAGTGCTGTGAGATGCTACAGATTTTGCTCTCGATTTGGATTAAAAATAATAATTAGTGGTTTGCGTTTATAGGTTTTTGCGCTCCTTTTTTTTTTTTTTCTTTCTTCATTTGCGCCCGGAGCCTCAATTTGTTTGTGTCGTTCAACACATACGTACAGAAATGTGAGTGAAAGTAAAAAAAAAAAAAAAGCGAAGAGACGGAGGGACTCGAGGAGGATGAATCCTCCCTTCATCTGCCTGAGAGCGTTAGTGTGATTAGGGATGAGAGGAATTCGAGAGGAGAAGGAGATGATGGGCAGAATCGTGTGTGTGTGTAAAAGTGTGTGTGTGTGTATGTGTGTGTGTGTGTGTGTGTGTTTGTGAGACAGATAGGAAGGGAACTCTCGGTTTTAGTTGTGACAAATCCTCTTATAAAGGGTTAGGGCTTAATTACGGGGATGCTCAGCATCGTAAACTCGGGGCTCACACTGCTGACAGCAGAGCTTGACTAGTGTCTGATTTTTAAAATTTTTTTTTCTTTTCTTTTCTTTCTAATTAAATTTTTTTATTTAATTTAATTTAATTTAATTTAATTTAATTTAATTTAATTTAATTTAATTTAATTTAATTTAATTTAATTTTTATTTCATTTCATTTCATTTCATTTCATTTCATTTTATTTTATTTTATTTTATTTTATTTTATTATTGTGTTGTATTTTATTGTCCCCCTCATACCCCCAGCTGCAGCAGCCCAGCTCAGCACTCCAGCTCTGCCCTCACAGTTCTCGGTTTAATTGGCCGACACAGGCACAAAGCCACGGAGCATTTAGGAGGCTTCAAACATCCTATTAAAGCTCTTTATCTCCATCCCACGTGCCGAGTCTGGAAGAGATGCAACCGCCATATGGAAAACAGGGATGTGTCAAGAGGGAAAAGCACTCATCATATCATTCGCTTTCTCTCGTTCACTCCTTCTCTCTCTTTCCCTCTTTTCTCAGTTTTTCAGGTTTCAGGTGCTTTTTTTGGCATGACACTATAGTTTTCACAGACAGATAGATCTCTCTTTCTCTCTCTCTTTCTTTCTCTCTCTCTTTCTCTATCTCTTTCTATCTCCCTTTATCTCTCACTTTCTCTCTCTTTCTCTCTCACTTTGTCTCTCTGTCTTTATTTTGTCTCTCTCAAGATTCAAGATTCAAAGGTTGCTTTATTGGCATGACAAATACTGACTATCTATCTATCTATCTATCTATCTATCTATCTATCTATCTATCTATCTATCTATCTATCTATCTATCTATCTATCTATCTATCTATCTATCTATCTATCTATCTATCTATCTATCTATCTTTCAATTTATATCTATGTTTTCCTGCCTCTCTCTCTCTCTCTCTCTCTCTCTCTCTCTCTCTCTCTCTCTCTCTTTCCTCCCTCTTTTCTCAGTTTTTCAGGTTTCAGCTCACTTTCTCTCTCTCTTTCTCTGTCCCCTGTTTTTCAGGCATCAGGTGCTTTTTTTGGCATAACATTATATTTTCATAGCCAGATAGAACTCCCTTTATCTTTCTCTTTGTCTCTCTATCACTCTCAATCACTTTCTACTGTATACCTCTCTCTATCTTTCTATCTCCGTTTCTCGCTGCCTTTCTCAATTTCTTATTCTCTCTCTGCCTCTCCTTCCTTTTTCAGGTTTCAGGTGCTCTTTTGGCATCTCTCTTTGTCCCTATTGTTCTCTCTCTCTCTCTCTCTCTCTCTCTCTCTCTCTCTCTCTCTCTCTCTATCTATCTATCTATCTATCTATCTATCTCTCTATCTATCTATCTATCTTTCAATTTATATCTATGTTTTCCTGCCTCTCTCTCTCTCTCTCTCACTTTGTCTCTCTGTCTTTATTTTGTCTCTCTCAAGATTCAAGATTCAAAGGTTGCTTTATTGGCATGACAAATACTGACATCTATCTATCTATCTATCTATCTATCTATCTATCTATCTATCTATCTATCTATCTATCTATCTATCTATCTATCTATCTATCTATCTATCTATCTATCTATCTATCTATCTATCTATTTATATCTATGTTTTCCTGCCTCTCTCTCTCTCTCTCTCTCTCTCTCTCTCTCTCTCTCTCTCTCTCTCTCTCTCTCTCTCTTTCCTCCCTCTTTTCTCAGTTTTTCAGGTTTCAGGTCACTTTCTCTCTCTCTTTCTCTGTCCCCTGTTTTTCAGGCATCAGGTGCTTTTTGGCATAACATTATATTTTCATAGCCAGATAGAACTCCTTTATCTTTCTCTTTGTCTCTCTATCACTCTCAATCACTTTCTACTGTATACCTCTCTCTATCTTTCTATCTCCGTTTCTCGCTGCCTTTCTCAATTTCTTATTCTCTCTCTGCCTCTCCTTCCTTTTTCAGGTTTCAGGTGCTCTTTTGGCATCTCTCTTTGTCCCTATTGTTCTCTCTCTCTCTCTCTCTCTCTCTCTCTCTCTCTCTCTCTCTCTCTCTCTATCTATCTATCTATCTATCTATCATCTATCTATCTATCTATCTGTCTATTTTGTTTCCTTTTCCCCTGCCTGTCTCACTTTCTATCTATCTATCTATCTATCTATCTATCTATCTATCTATCTATCTATCTATCTATCTATCTATCTATCTATCTATCTATCTATCTGTCTGTCTGTCTGTCTGTCTGTCTGTCTGTCTGTCTGTCTGTCTGTCATTTATATTGTGGATGTTTGTAGAAGGAAGGAAGTAATTGAATATGTGCAGAATAAAGGAGTCTCCAGTGTTACAGTTTTTCTCAGTTGCTTTGAGTGTTTCTCAGATCAGAAATGAAATTCTGAAAACGACTTGTTCAACCTCCACATCATTTAGTCACTTGTGCTCATCATAAAAACATTTCTTGTTGCTTTGATCAAACTGTGAAAGCTTCAGTACATTAATATAATGGATTGTGTTCGAGTGTCTGCTGTTTCCTACAGTATCAGTTGTTTATGTTCATGTTGATTAAAATATATTTTACTGGTTTCACCTGAATAGTTTTAACCCCCGAAACATCTCAGCATCAGTTCATTGTAAGTCAGTGAATGTAAAATTGTTAAACCAGTCGTCAGAATCTGTCATCTAACATTTCTATTACACTTTTATTAGTAAATGTGTTGAACTGATGAATTGTGCAGATGAATCTTGAACGTCACTAATGAAGGCGAGTGAACGACATCAGATCAACCAATCATCAACCAGTTCTCTAAAACAGGTCAAAGGTGAATCTGGTGAATCTTCAGTTGGAGAGTGAAAACAGACAAAACACAGAATTCTACATTCTGAAAATGGATGAAGTAGGAAACATCTGAACATCAGTACATTACAGTAAAAGTGTGAATCCTGTTCATCTCTTACGATCAATATAAATCAAATATCCAATTAAATAAATGAATTTGTGCTGAAATTCATCGAACCCCAAACAGAAGGAAGTCTAATTTTGTGTATTTTCAGTCGCTGTGATCCAAAACATAGTTTATATGAAGAAACACTGAAACTGTGCAGCATCACACTGAAAACATGAAGAAACATTCTGATGATTTTGTTTGTGAACAATGACGAAGGGACTTTTCATTCTGATGGGAATGAGATGTTCATCACACAAATACTTACTTTAGAGAGATGAATTGAGGATTTTGAGAAAAGTACAGACTTTTGCAAGAAATCCAGTGTGTTGTTCTGTTTGTAGAAATAGTGTTGAGAAATGCACTTTACTGGTTTACAGATATTAATGATGATACGAGAAAAACTCCAAAGCCACTGAGAAGACTGTAAGAGGTGATGATATAGCTAAACTTCAGGACAGAGGGGTTTATGTTTATGACTGCTTATAGCTGCTGTAAAATATGATTATTATTGTTTAAAGGGAATAAAGGGATTTGTGCTCTTTACTCACCGCCCTGACAATCAATTCTAATCAATTACGACTCGGGGACGGGAAATTCGCCGAAGTCGGCGTGATTTATTCTCTCAATAAGCGTGTCTCTGCTTTTCACTTCTGTTTTTCATCACGATCGGCCCGAGTGCAGCTTTTCCCCACATCTAATCCCCCCATTAAGTGAATTTAACTTCAATTATTTTCTGAATTATCACAGAGCTAATTGGTGTTTCACACTCACTCCTCCTGCAGTCCGTCTCACTACTGTCTCCAAAACACACTCCTCTCCTCCTCCTCCTCCCCCTCTCTCCCGCTCTCTCTGTCTCTCTCCATCGCTCCCTCTCTATTTTTCTCTCTTAAATAAAAATCCTTTTCCATTCTTTTCGAATTAAAAACTAATTCTTTTTCAATTCTTTCTTCTTCTCACTCTTTCTCTTTCATTCTCTTCCTTTCTCTCGCTCTTTCTTTTTTTCTCTCACCTGTTTCGTCTTCTCTCCATCTTTCTCTGCCTCACTCACACCTTATGTGTCTCACATGCTCTCTTTTTCTGTCTCATTCTATTTTTATCTCTCTGTCTCTCTCTCTTCTCTCTCTCTCTCTCTCTCTCTCTCTCTCTCTCAGACAAAAAAGTCCTTTTTGTCTGCTTTTCTGTTTTTTTCTTTAAAAGTTTTATATACAGTAAATTGCTGTCTGTTTCTTTTCTCTTTCAGACTGTATTCCATTTTTTTACTTCGCTCTCTCTTTCTTTCTCTACCTCTCACCATCTTTTTCTCATTCAATGTTTTCTCTCTGTTTTTTCTCTCTGTCTGTCTGTCTGTCTCAGTTTCAGCTCTTATGTGTCTCGCTTGCTGTTTTTTCCTATTTGTGTGTATTATTCTCTCTCTCTGTTTCTCTCTGTTTTATTCTCTCCCTGTTTTACCCTCTTTCTCTTTATCTCTGTCTCCCGAGGACTCCTTATTCTTTCTTTGTCTCACTCTGTCTCTCACTTGTCTTTCTCTCTTTCCATGTCTTTCTCTCTGTTTCTATTCTCTTTTCTCTCTCACTCTGTCTCTCTGTCTTTCCCTGTCTCTGTGCCTCACCTCTAATGCATCCCACTCGTTTTCTATCCTTTCCTCTACTCGTCTACCTTATATTTTCTCTCTCTCTTTTTAACGTTTTCTCTCTTTGCCTCTAACTCTTACTCTCTCTTTCTCTGTCCCTCTTTCTTTCTCTCACCGTTTCAGGCTCTTGTTAGCTATCTTTCTATCTTGGTCTGTCATTCCTTTTCTCAGTTTTTTCAGTGTCACTAAATTTATCTCTGTCCTTATCCCTCGATCTCTGTCTCGCTCCCTGTATCTTTTTTCCTTTTGGTTTCTCTCTGTCCATCTCTCTCTCTCTCTCTCTCTCTCTCTCTCTCTCTCTCTCTCTCTCTCTCTCACACACAAATTAAGTCTCTCTGAATTACTTTGCTACCCGGTTTCTGCTTCGCTTCTGCAAATCCCTTCTGTGTGATGGGTGATTTCGGTGGAATCCTGTGTGTGTGTGTGTGTGTGTGTGTGTGTGTGTGTGTGTGTGTGTGTGTGTGTGTGGTGGATTAGTGAAAAGAAAAGACTACATCGGGTCAGACGGTTTGTCATTTTTCTTCCCTGCATCAGCACTTTTTCTCCTCGGAGCTATAAGAAGGCAGATCTGTCCTCCGTCTGCATTATGACGAGAATGAAAAAATGTCTCTTTTGTCAGCACAAAAACAGGATTTATAGTAAGAAGATTTTATAGTGTCCTGGTTCACTGTCTGGACATTTCATTCCACTTTCCATTCCACTTTATTATTAACTCCATTTACTTTACTATTATCTACATTTTATTTATAGGAGGTTCTGCTCACACACACACACACACACACACACACACACACACACACACACACACACACACACACACACACACACACACACACATTTAACACTAACAATTCCACACTAACTACTGAAGCTGCTCATCTTCCTGCTGGTGTTCTCTGGAATTCCTTACTGCTAGAATTTAAAGTCTTCACCTTCATCATTCATTTACCGCCACTCTTTTTCTTCCTTTCTTCCCATCATTTTTGTTCTGTTCCTCCTTCTTTTTATTTTGCATTGATTAATTTCTATCTTTCTTTTTTCTTTCTTTTTTTTTTTTTTTTACAAATAAAACAAAATAATTTGAAAGAAAGGGAAATTGAAATGGAATAAAGAAAGAAAGAAAGAAAGAAAGAAAGAAAGAAAGAAAGAAAGAAAGAAAGAAAGAAAGAAAAAAGAAAAAAGAAGAAAGAAAGAAAGAAAGAAAGAAAGAAAGAAAGAAAGAAAGAAAGAAAGAAATGACAGGAAAACATTGAGAAAAAAATAATTAAAGGGAAAAAAAACTAAATATAGAGTCTCTATTAATAAAGAATTATTTATCAATAAAGAACTTTTTTTTCATCCCTCTGTCCTTTTATTTTCTTCTCTTTTTTGCCCATCTTCTCCCTTCCTTCCTTCCTTCCTTCCTTCCTTCCTTCCTTCCTTCCTTCCTTCCTTCCTTCCTTCTTTCTTTCTTTCTTTCTTTAAACACCTGCGCTACGTTATTGTTTGCGTCTGGTTGTGATTGTTATATATATTTTTGCCCCTGGGCAGCATGACCCGCCCCTGGTGGTGACGGATCTGTATGAGGACATTAAGGATGGCGTGATGCTGTTAGCACTTCTGGAAGTTTTATCCGGACAGACGCTGGTAAGAATTCAGACTTATTTTGAATATAAATCATATAAATCGTTCTGTTCAGAGTGCATTTATTCCTTTATTCCTTTATTCCTTGATTTCATTATAACAATATTTACATTATGCACATGGTATGTGTCTCTGTCCATCAATCTGTCTGTCCTGCTGTCTGTCCATTTTGCTTTGAGTCATGTACCTTTTGGTCTGTCTTTCTTTCTGTCCAGGTTTCATCTGTGTCTCTATCTATCTATCTATCTATCTATCTATCTATCTATCTATCTATCTATCTATCTATCTATCTATCTGTCTGTCTGTCTGTCTGTCTGTCTGTCTGTCTGTCTGTCTGTCTGTCTGTCTGTCTGTCTGTCTGTCCGTCCGTCCGTCCGTCCGTGTGTGTGTGTGTGTGTGTGTGTGTGTGTGTGTGTGCATACCTTACCACTAATCTAGGATTCTTTTTCCTATGTATGTCTATTTATTTGTCTGTCTATCAGTCTCTCTTTCTCTCTTATTGTGTATCTGGCTATCAGCTTATTTGTTATTCTACCTGTCTGTCTGTCTGTCTGTCTGTCTGTCTGTCTGTCTGTCTGTCTGTCTGTCTGTCTGTCTGTCTGTCTGTCTGTCTGTCTTTTTGTTAGTCCATATATCATCTCTATGTCTGTTTGTTTATTTGCTTGTATACCTGTTTGTCTGTCCAACCATCTGTCTAGGTTTTTATCAGTCTATCTGTCTATGCAAACGTTATTTTTTTTATATCTATTTGTATCTATTTTTATATACTTTCTCCACACTATTGAAGGGCACTAATATTTATAACTCTGAATGCAGTTAAAGACTAAATTTGAATATCTGGGGTATGAAAATAACCAGTGGCCTATTTCTTGTCTAGACAGGATTTATATAGGACTCCGCTCGACACACACACACACACACACACACACACATGCATGCATGATCAGGGTTCTCCCATAAGGCCCGAGTTGCCTCAGGTCCATGGTATGTTGCATAAAATAGTTGCCGCTTTGGGTTTTCGTTTGCCACCATTTCATTTATCCACGTCTTTACATCTGGTGCTTTTTATGTTAATCACAAACTCCAGCTACGCCGCATGTCTTTGTTTCCACACGTCTATCAGACCATACTCTCTCGGCTTGTAATGAAATGTTCTTTCCTTCTCTTTTTTCCCCCTCCTTCCCTCCTTGGTCCTTTCATGGTATCCGTGTGTCTTCCTCGGCCCTCACGGCAGCCGTGCGAGCAGGGCCGCAAGCTCAGGAGAATCCACTGGCTGGCCAACGTGGGAACGGCCTTGCACTTTCTCGAGGGCAGAAGGGTAAGCTCACTCCTTTCCCAGAGTGCTCTGCTCAGGTGAAGCGCTTCGGGACAAAACAGCTCGCCTTGACCTGCATAACCTTGACAGCCCTCCACCCCTTCCTCTTCCCCTCCTTTCCTCCTTTCTCCCTCACATTGCCTTTTTCTCTCTTTCCCTCTCCCCTGTTTCCTCCTCCAGAGAGACCCTCGCTCAACTCAATACACGCTTTTGTTCTTCATCCATCCGGAACTTTGCTGCTTTCTCGCATCCTCACCAAAACACAGTGTACTTTATCACTTTTCATTTGGTCCAACAGATCATCATCCAAAAATCATCATCTATATTACGTAATATACAAAGGCATAATCAACAACATGGTGAAATTATGCTACTTTGGGTGCCAATATTTTTGAACCCTGCAAAAGGTTTGATTGCTTTGATTCTGGCCATCACATAAAGGGAGCCAATAATTGTAGCGTTTCTAAATAAAGTAATTCCTTTAATACCACATCATTCAGGAAATAACCACAGACTTTTTATCTATTTATAGCTACATATTGTAACATGATGACCGGAACAGTGGTAGTAGAATCCATATGCGGTTTATTTAACAACTGACACACGTAATCCAAAACATAGCAACAGACAAGAAGGTCTGGTACGGAATAAGGGCATGAAGTAGGAAAAAAAAAATGGTTGGCACAAAGAAAGTTTAGGAACAATAGCAAGGGTCGGTACACAGAATATTATAGAACATGGACTAAAGAACGGCTCAGTACACAATAAACAACAAAATACTTTGCAATGTCTGGTGGCGTTGGTGTAGCAAAAGGAAGGCTTCCCCCCACATCCCTACTGCCTTCTTAGGAACACCTCCAGGGGTTCTCTTTTGGAGTTGGCCTCAAGCCAGTGGAGCTGGTTGTTTGGGGTGTTCTCTGTGAAAGTCCTCAGTAAGGGTGGGATCCAGAATGTCCTCTTTATCCACCCAGCATTGTTTTTCTGGCACATACCTCTCCCAATCCACCGGATATTGGAGTTTGTCTCCACTATGTACCATGTATGCTGTGTCCTTATCTCCAAAGGGGGTGGTGGTA
>NC_060906.1:22879125-22909125 GCF_014805685.1 Silurus meridionalis
TGTTAGCAGTTTGACTGAAAGAGTATCATCTGCTCACACACTGTTTTCTATCTGTAGATTGAGGAACTCACCAGCACTCTACCACCTCAGAATGTACAGACCAGCAGCACATCCTCAGTGGACAGCTCCAACAGCACTGAGGCCAACAGCCCACCTGTCAAACGCAAGCCCCGCCTCTCTTTTCAGGGTGGAGCCAAGAAAGCTCTGCTTAAATGGGTTCAGAAAACTGCAACCAAGTATGAATTTAGTTTACACTCTGATTCCTAATTCACATCCCCATTTCCTTTATACTTCAGTTACTGAAATAATCCAGAGGTCACATGATCAGGGACGCCTTAAAGACCCGATCCTGAATATTTACACTCTGGATTAACTCTCTTTCTGTGTCTTTTTCTTCCTTCTTTCCATCCTTTCTTCCTTTTTTCCTTTCTTCTTTTCTTTTCCTTCCTTCCTTCCTTCCTTCCTTCCTTCCTTCCTTCCTTCCTTCCTTCCTTCCTTCCTGCTTTCTTCCTTCCTTGCTTTGTCCCTTCTTTCTTTTTATTTTCTTTCTTTCTTTGTCCTTCCTTCCTTCCTTCCTTCCTTCCTTCCTTCCTTCCTTCCTTCCAATTTCTTTTCCTTCCTTCCTTCCTTTCTTTCTTTCTTCCTTCCTTCCAATTTCGTTCTTTTTCCTTCCTTCCTTCCTTCCTTCCTTCCTTCCTTCCTTTCTTTCTTTCTTTCTTCTTTTCTTTCTTTCTTTCTTTCTTTCTTTCTTCCTTCCTTCCTTCCTTCCTTCCTTCCTTCCTTCCTTCCAATTTCTTTCTTCCTTCCTTCCTTCCTTCCTTCCTTCCTTCCTTCTTCCTTCCTTCCTTCCTTCCTTCCTTTCTTTCTTTCTTCCTTCCTTCCAATTTCTTTCTTCCTTCCTTCCTTTCTTTCTTTCTTTCTTTCTTTCTTTCTTTCTTTCTTTCTTTCTTTCTTTCTTTCTTTCTTTCTTTCTTTCTTTCTTTCTTCCTTCCTTCCTTACTTCCTGCTTTTTCCCTTCTTTCTTTTTATTTTCTTCCTTTCTTTGTCCTTCCTTCCTTCCTTCCTTCCTTCCTTCCTTCCTTCCTTCCTTCCTTCCTTCCTTCCTTTCTTACTTAGTCTTTTCTTTCCTCCTTCTCTGCTTTATTCACTACCAGGTCGGTTCTAGACATGTTATGTTGTTAGTAGGTTGAGATCATCATTTTAAAGTAAAGGAACAGTTTGGTGTAATATTGAACATCTAAATGTTGTTTTGTTATAAAATGTAGCAGCCAATAATTTTTTTAAAAAGTATGAAAGTGTGAATTCTTTTATACTATTCTTCATGTTCTAATATTCTTCTGTACTAAAAAGCTTTTTATTGTCCAATAAATAACATTTGTTTTGACTTATTAAAAACCCTACTTGTTTGGTTTCAAGCACATACAATCTTTTTTCGAATACAGTAAAAATGTCACACACTTGTAATTTGTATTCCTTCTTTGGGATTACAGGAGGCTGGGTCTGGACGTCAGGGATTTCGGACCTAGCTGGCGTTCCGGTGTAGCGTTCCACGCCGTCATTTTTGCAATGCGTCCTCAGCTGGTTGATATGGAGCGCGTGTGGAACCAACCCAACCGAGCCAACCTGGAGGAGGCGTTCTCATTGGCCGAGAGGGAGCTGGGCATCCCACGCCTTCTCGACCCTGAGGGTAAATATAGTCCTTCTCAATGATTACAGGAATCTTTAGTGTGAATGACTTTTAGCAATTAAATAATTATAAATAAAAATACATAATATTTTTGTGTAAGATTAGATTATGGGTATTATATTATTTTTTAATGTATTATAATACTATAATGTGTTTTAGATGTGGATGTTGACAAGCCGGACGAGAAGTCCATCATGACGTACGTGGCTCAGTTCCTGAAGCATCATCCGGACGCTGCGGAAAGGGAGAGCTTCAAAAATGAGGATGAGGTACGATTATTTTTAACACCTTTGACCCTCAAACCTGATATGTTGTGTTGTATGTTATACGATGCAGATTTTGACCTGTTCTAGTGCTCCTGCTGCTACCAGTACAATTAGATTCTGTTATTTAAGCAATCAGTGTTTTTATATATATATATATATATATATATATATATATATATATATATATATATATATATATATGTACATACACTGTGTAGGCAGAAGTATTGGGACACTTGACATTTCTAGCCATATGTAGTTCTTCCCCAAACTGTTCCTACAAAGTCTAAAGCACAATATGTATATTACTGTATACTGGACGTGTTTGGAGGTGTACCCTTTAATTGAACTAGAAGACGTAAACCTGTTCCAGCATGACAATGCCCCCTGAAACCAGCTCCATGAACAGTAGATGTTGGATTGGAAGATCTTCTCCAAAAGAGCTCTAAAACCTATTGAAAAACATTTGGGATGAATGTGAATGCTGACTGCACCCCAGATCTCCTCATCTCTCCTACTGTACATCAGTACCGAACTTTACTAACCCCCCCTGTGTTTAAATGAATCTCCATAAATCTCCACAAAATCTAGTGCAACATCAACCTTAAAAAAAAAGGTCAGGTGTCTTATAGTCAGGTGTCCACAAACTTTTTGTCCACACACACACACACACACACACACACACACACACACACACACACACATATATATATATATATATATATATATATATATATATATATATATATATATATATATATATATATAAATGTAATGTTAGATTGACTCTGTTTTCCTGTACATTCGCTTAAGCCCATGATCGCATGATTTCAGGGTTTATACTTTCACCTTGTGTCTTACTTAAATCCTTTCTTTCTTTCTTTCTATCTTTCTTTCTTTCTTTCTTTCTTTCTTTCTTTCTTTCTTTCTTTCTTTCTTCTTTCTTTCTTTCTTTCTTTCTTTCTTTCTTTCTTTCTTTCTTTCTTTCTTTCTTTCTTTCTCTCTCTCTCTCTCTCTCTCTCTCTAATTTTCCTTTAATAACCTGCTGTGTTGTCCTTTTTCTTTTCGCTCGTCATGCCTGCCTGTGTCCTGTAGTTTGGCTTTGCACCTCCTGTCTTTGGAGAAATGTCAGAGGTAGGCTCTTTCAGCGCCCGGAGGTTCCCGGATACATTTATTTAATTATTTTCCCCTTTTGCTCGAATTACCTCCGTTTACAAACACCGTGTATGTGGCTGATTATCCTGTGTACACAGTGCACAGAATTTCCCACAGCCCCCAAAATCCTGTCACGCTTATTATCATTACATTAGCTCCACAGCTCGACTGCTGATTTGCATAACAATAGGTCCCCTTCGGCGTCCCGCTAGTCGTTGATGATGTTGACAGTCAGACGATAAGCCTCAGAATTCAATAAACAAGGTTTTTCAGAGAGGTTACAGTCATGTCTGACTTCTCCCACCTGCAAAATATCAGACGATTCGGACAAATCAGCTCGGCCTGGTTGGAGCACTGTAGTTAATAGTCTCATTTTAGCGCTAATAAAGCTGACTGGGAGAAATAGAGGAGGTTCCCAATACCTAAATACCAGACTCGAGCAAAGTCAGCTTCTCATTCTTAATTAACACATTCTTAAAAAATTAAGATAAATTAACAAATATATATTTATACATATATACATATATATATATACATATATATATATATATATATATATATATATATATATATATATATATATATATATATATATATATATGTATATATATATATATATATATATATATATATATATATATATATATATATATATATATATATATATATATATATATATATATACAGTGAGGAAAATAGTATTTGAACACCCTGCTATTTTGCAAGTTCTCCCACTTAGAAATTATGGAGGGGTCTAAAATTGTCATCGTAGGTTCATGTCCACTGTGAGAGACATAATCTAAAAAAAAAAATCCAGAAATCACAATGTATGATTTTTTAACTATTTATTTGTATGATGCAGCTGCAAATAAGTATTTGAACCAATGTTAATATTTGGTACAGTAGCCTTTGTTTGCAATTACAGAGGTCAAACGTTTCCTGTAGTTTTTCACCAGGTTTGCACACACTGCAGGAGGGATTTTGGCCCACCTCCACACAGATCTTCTCTAGATCAGTCAGGTTTCTGGCCTGTCACTGAGAAACACGGAGTTTGAGCTCCCTCCAAAGATTCTCTATTGGGTTTAGGTCTGGAGACTGGCTAGGCCACGCCAGAACCTTGATATGCTTCTTACAGAGCCACTCCTTGGTTATCCTGGCTGTGTGCTTCGGGTCATTGTCATGTTGGAAGACCCAGCCTCGACCCATCTTCAATGCTCTAACTGAGGGAAGGAGGTTGTTCCCAAAATCTCGCAATACATGGCCCCGGTCATCCTCTCCTTAATACAGTGCAGTCGCCTGTCCCATGTGCAGAAAAACACCCCAAAGCATGATGCTACCACCCCATGCTTCACAGTAGGGATGGTGTTCTTGGATGGTACTCATCATTCTTCTTCCACCAAACACGTTTAGTGGAATTATGACCCAAAAGTTCTATTTTGGTCTCATCTGACCACATGACTTTCTCCCATGACTCCTCTGGATCATCCAAATGGTCATTGGCAAACTTAAGACGTGCCTGGACATGTGCTGGTTTAAGCAGGGGAACCTTCCGTGCCATGCATGATTTCAAACCATGACGTCTTAGTGTATTACCAACAGTAACCTTGGAAACGGTGGTCCCAGCTCTTTTCAGGTCATTGACCAGCTCCTCCCGTGTAGTTCTGTGCTGATTTCTCACCTTCCTTAGGATCATTGAGACCCCACGAGGTGAGATCTTGCATAGAGCCCCAGTCCGAGGGAGATTGACAGTCATGTTTAGCTTCTTCCCTTTTCTAATAATTGCTCCAACAGTGGACCTTTTTTCACCAAGCTGCTTGGCACTTTCCCTGTAGCCCTTTCCAGCCTTGTGGAGGTGTACAATTTTGTCTCTAGTGTCTTTGGACAGCTCTTTGGTCTTGGCCATGTTAGTAGTTGGATTCTTACTGATTGTATGGGGTGGACAGGTGTCTTTATGCAGTTAACGACCTCAAACAGGTGCATCTAATTTAGGATAATAAATGCAGTGGATTTGGACATTTTAAAGGCAGACTAACAGGTCTTTGAGGGTCAGAATTCTAGCTGATAGACAGGTGTTCAAATACTTATTTGCAGCTGTATCATACAAATAAATAGTTAAAAAATCATATATTGTGATTTCTGGATTTTTTTTTTTAGATTATGTCTCTTACAGTAGACATGCACCTACGATGACAATTTCAGACCCCTCCATGATTTCTAAGTGGGAGAACTTGCAAAATAGCACGGTGTTTAAATACTTATTTTCCTCACTGTATATATATATATATATATATATATATATATATATATATATATATATATATATATATATATATATATATATATATATTAGTGAAATGGTACACAAAATATTCATGGTTTGATTCAGTTAAATTTCGGTACGGTTGGGTGGAGAAATGCAAAACATTGCTTGTCATTTTTTATTAATGCAGTTTATTATTATTATTAACATTTGTGCTCATTAACAGGTTACATTTTTTCATTTTTCATAATTTCAACAATTATAAATAAAACGCTTGCTTGGTTAAATAATATATAAAATAATATTTTATAATATTTTATAAAGATAAAATGAATCAAATTAGTGCAAAACACTTTTTTATTCTATTGATTCATTTGATCAAACTGATTAAATACGTTTGAGTAAATGGAAAAAATGTAATTGAATTGTAATACCGACAGATGTGTATGTAACTGTTCTTCTTATTTCATCAGACTTTAACAAATGTCTTTATTACTTCTATCCTTCATTCATTCACTCCCTCGATATGTGGAAGTGTCAGGATTTTCTCCTTTTAAAAGAAATTCTTGAATATGGAAACTGGAGATACAACGCTAAAGAATCCATATAACTAGTGTTATCCGCTAGCCACTTCCTGGTTAGCGGCTAATGCTAGCACTGTGTATTCTAGCGTTTTCAAATTGTATTTCCGGTACAGAGCGAGTGGCCACAGTGACACTGCGCTAACTCTAGTTTCTTTTTTATACCCCTGGCATTGTTGTGTATGTTTTTAAGTTTATTAGTAATTAAAAAAATGCACTTGAAGTGCAAGGCAGAGACTAAACAATCTTGGTGTCTGCCACCTAATACTTTTCTGAGTGAACTAAGATTGTAACTATGTTCCTCACGTGAAAAGACTGCACACATGTACCGAACCGAAAGCCCTGTACTGAAAGATTTCAGTACAAATACGTGTACCATTACACCCCTACTATATATATATATATACATACACACAAACACACATGCACATTTGTTCATCTTGATTGAATTCGCAGAACGATGTTTGCCCAGGTGGCGATGCTAACTAACAGGAACTGTCAAGTCACCCCCATTTACCCCACCCCCTCCCTCTCCCTCCCCCTCCTGTCAGCTTCAGCCCCCCGTGGAGTGGGCGTTTTGGGGTAAATGCACACGGTGATGAAAAGAAATATCTCACCCAGCATGACGTCTCCTTATAGCTGTAAATTGGACCAAAGTCGATCTGGGATTGAACTCTGTATTGTAATTACACCCATGCTGTGCAAACTTACTCTGTGTAACAAAACTGAGGTTTTTTAAAATAACATTTTAGTCCAGGATGTGAGGATTTATTTGCTCAATGTTTTAATATCACTCTGTTTGTCAGCGTGAACAGAGGAGCGTTCTGAGGGAGCTGAAGGTCTGGGCGGATCAGATGATCAGGGATTGCGCTGAGGCTCGGGCTGATGCCCGGGATCTCGGTCAGCATTATCAGGTACGTCATAATTAGTGCTGTCAAAATGAAAGCAGTATAATGCAAATTCATTTGAAAAAATATAAATAAATAAATGAATATAAAAGTGGCAAAATTATAACCTTTAACGCAACACACATTTACATTTACATTTACATTTACACATTTACACATTCACATTCACAAAATCCTTTCTTTAGTCATATATTTCAAAGAAATAAACACTACCAGAGAATTATTTTTAATCACTAAACATTTGTTTTACTGATGTACCAAGTCTTAAATCAGCACCCAAATCCGCTGTTATGCACACGTCCGGCAATTAAAACCGTCCGTGTGGAAACAAAACAATTGTTCTGTTTGGTGGTGGTGTCATGATTATTTACGTAATTTAAAACACCATAATTACTATAAAATATTTACAATAACATTTTGTCTGTATTCTCCATGTTGAGTTTGGTTTTACTAATAATAAACATACATTTGCATAAAGCATCAAAATTTGTTCATGCACATGTTTATTTGAGTATTAAAAACTTATAAAAATAAGTCGGAATCAGATTCACAATATTTTATTGATCCTTTAGGAAAATTGTTGCTTTGCAGTTGCTCGAATTAAATTGGAGTAAAGATAAAAGTAAAATTATAATAATAAAAAAAGTAAATATACACAACGTTATATATTGTAAAAAATATATATATAAGCTGAACCAGATCAGACTACAATGATAGTTGTTATAAATGCAGACTTTTTCTAATACTCTATAGTTTCTGTAGTAACAGCTCATTTAGAGGGTGGTAAGAATGGAAGTGTTGATACGGAATGCAAAAATGTTTTGTAAGGACCCTCCAGTGTAAGTTTGGTTTTCCTGTAATGTGATTGGAGGAAACAAACAAATTTCTTTTTTAATTATTATAATTTTTTATTTATTTCTGACAAAAAGAGAAACGCTGAACACACTATTTATAGCTTATAGCAGAACAGAAATTTACATTATTCGTAGTTGAAATTATTAAATGCATCCAAAGTGCATTTTACGAAATCGCTTTTATGAAAATTGTGAATGGTATCACATTGCTGAAAGAGTCTGTTATATGACATTTAAGGAACTAAGGGATTTGTGACCACATATTGGTGATGGACAGGTTGACGGACGAGGTCAGACAGGAGTCTCTGTGGGCCATGATGTTTGCGGATGATATTGTGATTTGAGGTGAGAGCAGGGAGCAGGTTGAGAAGAGCCTGAAGAGGTAGAGGTATGTGCTGGAAAAAGGAAATAAAAGTCAGTAGGAGTAAGACAGAGTACGTGTGTGTGAATAAGAGGGAGGGCAGTGAAGTGGTGGGGTTGCAGGGAGAAGAGGTGGAGAAGGTGGAAGAGTTCAGGTACCTAAGGTCAACATTGCAAAGTAATGGAGAGTGTGTTAGAGAAGTGTAGAAAATAGTGCTTGCAGGGTGGAGAAGAGTGATAGGAGGAGTGATTTGTGATAGAAGGGTATCTGCAAGAGTGAAAGGGACTGTGGTGAGACCATCTCTAGATTACGTACTGTATGTAACCCTAGTTCCCTGAGGAAACGAGATGCTCGAAATGCTTTGGGAACGCCTCGCATTGTCCACGCTCTAAATCACATGTGAAATCCAGCCAATAGGCAAGTCTTGACATCATCGCCGGGCGCCGTCACGTAAACCAGGAATTTACAAAATGTAGCGACATTAGCTTGTGAAAAAGAGAAGGTAAGCGCTGCAGGGATGCAGGGAGTATAGCTTGTTGACGCAGTGTCTCGAACTAGGGTTAACCTAGAGACATTCCCTTTTAGGAACTCAAGCTGCGTCGAATCGCTTTGGGAACGAGTGTCCAATCACGCCATACTGACTAGTCGGTGCCTATTGTGTCTGAGCACCATCAGCGTGCATGGCAGAGGAGCCAGGAGTGTCTCTGACGTTGAGGTCGTAAAACCTGATGAAGGTCAAAGGGGTGGACCAGCCCGCAGCGTTGCATATGTCCTGTAGGGGAACCACCATGGACCAGGCCATAGAGGCCTCCATAGTCCGGGTTAAATTAACCTTGCCTCTAAAAGGACTGGGATGACCAGACTCATAACAACTCATAAAGGCATCCACTATTCATCTGCTGAGAGTCTGCTTATTGGCAGAAAAACCTTTCCTATTTGGGCAATAGCAGACAAACAGCTGTTCTGACTTTCTCCACGGACTCGTCCTGTGGAGATATGTATCCAGTGTTTGCACTGGACACAGTCAATTTTGCTTTTCCTGGTCTGGGGCTAGGAAAGGAGGAGGGCAGAATGCCTGCAAAAGGACAGGTCGTAAGGGAGCCATAGGCACCTTAGGTACATACCCAGGTTTAGGTAGAGAAAAGCACTAGCCATGCCAGGGGTAAATCTAGGAGAGATGGAGCCACAGACAAAGCCTGTGGGTCCCCAGCTCTCTTAAGGTAGGATATTGCCAAAATACGGCCAAATCCCACACAGGCACTCTGGGTCGTATGCTGGGCCTCAGCCTCCGGGTGCCACGTAGGAAACGTGTCACAAGAGCGTGTTTCCCTAGCGACAGGGTAGAATAGGCCGCGATAGCGGACACGTAAATCTCTAGGGTGGACGGGGCCAACCCTGTGGCAAACTGTTCCTGCAAGAACTCCAGAACTGACCCACCCGGGCAGCTGACTGGGTCTAACTGGTGGTGCTCACACCACGTGGTAAACATCTGCCATCTAGCGGCATATGACCTCCTCATGGAGGGAGCTCTGGAATGGAGGATGGTCTCAACTACCTCAGTAGAGAGTGGCCTCAGGGGCCACAGTCATAGCTTCCATAACTCTGGGCGGGGCTAAACTAGGGTTCCCCCTGCCTACCTTGCCTCAAAAGGGTGTCTGCTCTCCAGTTCAACCGGCCCGGGATGTAAACTGCTCTCAATGAGATAAGTTTCCCTAGGGACCATTGGAGAATTAGGATAGGACCACGGGGAGCGGAGACCATGTATGAGACCACCGACATGTTGTCCATACGGACCAGCACACGGCGATCGCTCAGGTCACCAGAGCGAGTGCTTTCCTCTGGGAACAGGAGCTCGGCTCAACAGGGGAGGCTGGAGAGGACTCATCCGTCTCCATGCTTTCTGCTAGGTCGGCCTGTGAGCCTTACGACCTTAGGCACCACTTTGCCTCGCGAAAGCGGGACCTAAACCGCGAGGGACATCACTCTCCTCAAAGAGTGATTGTCAGGGATCCACCAGCCACAACCTCGCCAAACCCTCCAATCACTCCAAGCAGCTCACCAACTTACTAATCATCCACACCTGGTCCAAATCAGTCACCACACTATAAAGACCCCGTTTATCCACATGCCCATGGTCCGTTCTACAGCTTAGGCTTACGAACATTCAGGACTGCCCAAACTACTCCGTTTGGTTTCGCTTGGTTTACAAGATTCTGTGTGTTATCTGTTCTCAATCTGCCACAGTTATTCTCTTAGTTCAGTTTACCCTAGTTGGGTGCTCTTTTTTTTTTCGTGCTTTCTGCCTTGCCCTTTTGTTTTCTCATTAAAAGGCCATTGTTGAATTCACTTGGTTTCCAGTACGTTTTTAGCGCCTGACAGTGATCTCCGGGAGCGGAGTGTGCGTATAGCCATATGGCTACGGTCGCTCTTGGGAGCCGATTGAGCATGCTCTACACCCAAGCAAACAACACATAGCTCATGTCCCCCCGTAATGAAACGGTGGCAAGGAGAGACACACATGCGAAAATGTGTTTGCCTTTTAGCCATGGTTGCACAGATTCACACACAAAGCGCTTACCTGGACAATCAGAAGCTAATTCCAGCCATTTTGTAGCTTCCTGGTTTACGCGGCGTCGCCTGCCGATGACATCACGGCTTGCCTATTGGCCGGATTTTAACATGTGATTCAAAGCGTGGACAACACGAGGCGTTTCCAAAGCGTTTCGACGCAGCGTCTAGTTCCTGAAAGGGAACTGCGATGTTGTATGGTTTAGAAACAGTGGCATTGAGTAAAAGACAGGAGGTGGAGCTGGAGGTAGCAGAGCTGAAGATGTTGAGAATTTTGTCGGGAGTGACGAGGATGGAAAGGATTAGAAATGAATTTATTAGAGGGACAGCGCATGTAGGACGTTTTGGAGACAAGGTAAGGAAAGCGAGATTGAGATGGTTTGGACATGTGCAGAGGAGGGACGTGGTATATTGGTAGTAGAATGCTGAGGGTGGACCAGGATAGAGAAAAGGAGGAAGACCAAGGAGCAGGGTTTATGTATGTGGACCTTCTAATTAGAAGTCCAACATCTTAACCAATGAGTTTCCACCTCCCTCTTACCATCATAGGAGAAAAGTGTGTAGCTACAGTGTCTTCTTTCTTGATATAAAAAGTACTATATAACAATATTATACACATCTTTAAATATGATCCGATGGTTTCAGGATGATCCCTGGAAGATTCATTCAGCCACAAGGGTGTGAGTAAAGTCAGGTACTGATGTAGGTGAGGAGTTCTGGGGGGCAGGTGTCAGCATTCACATTCTTCCCAAAGGTGTTCTAAAGGATTACAGCTCTACAGCAGGAGATCTTCCACTCCAAACCATGTAAAGCAGATGTTTATGGAGCTGGCTTTGTGCATAAGGATAATGTCATGCTTGAACAGGTTTGGGTCTCCTAGTTCAAGTGAAAGGAAAATTTCCTGTTACAGCATCCAAAGACATCTGATACCATTGTCACCATCTTTGTGGTAACAGTTTGGGGAAGAACCACATACAACTAAACTTAATCTTAAAAGAAGTCACAATCTGGTCAAATAGTTGTTTTCCCTCCTAATAGCTTTCTTAGTGTCGAATGTACATTATATAGACAAAAGTACTGGGACACCTGACATTTCCAACAAAATGTGGTTCCTCCCCAAACCTTTAGCAAACCAAGAGGCACAAAATTTCACAGGACTACTTTAGATGAGGGAACATGGCATTTTCTCTTCACTCGAACTAGAAGACTCAAAACGGTTCCTGCATTCCCTGTGCACAAAGCCACCATGAACATATGGTTTACTTGGGTTGGTGTGGAAGATCTTCTGCTATAGTGCTTTTGAACATGATGACTGTGAACACTAAATGCACCCCAGGCCTCCTCACATCACCTACATCAGTACCTGATTTTACTAACACCCTTGTAGCTAAATGAATCTTCACAAAATCTAGTGGAACATCTTCCCAGAAGAGTGGAGGTCCTTATTACAGCAAATGGAGACTAAATGTGAAATGGGATGTTCAAAAAGTACAAGTCTTGTGTATACTGAAGCACTAGAGCTGAGTTTTAATTGTTCCTAATTGTGGTATATGTTGCCCTGTTGGTGTTTCTCAGGTCTTTAAGCATTACCGTGTGCAGTATGAGATGAGGAGGAGACAAGTGGAGTCCTGTATTCAATCCGTTCAGAAGGATGGCATGCTCACTTCAGACCAAGCTCTGGTTAAACAAGCCTGGGAGAGACTTACTGCTAGGGTAACCCATATACACAGACACACACACACTATACATCCTTACAGGAAATAACAATGCTACATTAAACCTTTGTGGTTCATTGTTCAATGAACAGGGCTACATTGGGACTTCATAACACGTTACCTATACATCATTAATGTCCTGGTGGATGATTTATGCAAAGATCATATCAAAACCTTGTCCGTTTTCTAGTTTTATAACTTTGCGATGATGTTGAGGAGCTAGTGGAGATAGAAGTGAACAAAGAAATCCTGCATTACACCAGGTTCATGCATACTCCAGGGGCAGGCGGTATCTCAGTGGTTAAGTCTTTGAGAAAGTTCGGGATTCAAGTTTCAGTGTGGCTAAACTTTTTCAAGTTCAATTTAAATGTATTTTTATAGCGTTTTTCACATTGGACATTGTTTCAAAGCAGCTTTACAGAATGTAAGAATTATAGAACATATAAATAAGTGAACAATGTGTATTTATCTCTAATGAGCAAACCTGGAGAGACTGTCGCAAGGAAAATCTCCTTTAGATGGTATGAGGAAGAAACTTTAAGAGAGGAACCAGACCCAGTCCTCATCTGAGTGACAGCAAGAGTGTGATTATAAATCATTCAAACGAAATACCGGAGGGTAAAAAATATCATGAGCACCAGAGTGTGTGATTAGTAGTAATGTCCTTTCCTCAGTCAGTTGGCGTTGTGGAACCAGGAGCTCCTGAGCAATAAATTAGCTCAACATCTGAGATCATTTAAGATTCGACACCAACTACTGCATGCCAGAACCTTGAAATGTTTAATGATAGAAAAACAGCATATTCAGAATGGTATTTTTTGGATTATTGATTAGGAGGTTGAAGTCTAATGTCTGAAATCTTCATGGAATGGAATCCAACTGAAGCTGGAACATCTCTAGATTGCTCGGAATCCTCGGGTTGGCCGGCATCTTTTCTTTAAAGGTCCAAGATCTTTGTGAGGTGGGACGCAATCGGAGGTGACGCAACCTCTAGATACCTTGGGAACCTTGCAGGGATCCAAACCAACACTCTTTGGAATGAAAATGGACTGGGAGGACTTGAGCAAGGCTCTTAACCCTCTATGCTCCAGGGTTGATGTATCATAGTAAATATGCAAAGATTTTATGCGAAAGAATTTGTCTGTGCTGTAACAGCAGTGCTGCAGTGCAGAAGTGCAGCGTTCGTCTCTGCACAAAGTCTGTTTTTACTGCACACCCTGAATTTACACTCGAGTCTCCATCAGTGAACAGATGGTAACCTCAACAATGATAGAACTATAAGGAATGGACATCCGTGTAACTCAGATAAGGATTGAGTCTGGTTCCTCTCAAGGTTTCCTCCTCCTGCCATCTCAGAGACTTTTCCTTTGCCACAGTCACCACTAGCTCGTTAATTAGAGATAAACTTAGAGACTAATTTATACATTGTATACATTATATTTGTTATCTGTTTATTTTTAGAAAACTGATTTTGGCATAAGGTCCATTATTAAAAGTGATATACAGTAAATTTGAATTAGAGTTTCTATTAAAAATTAACACAGTTTGACATTAACATTTAGCCATTTCAACATAAATGTTTAGAATTACTACACTAGTAGAAGTAAACTACTATTGTTTACGGTCATCTTATAATTTCACACTGTAAAAAGTCCTCATCTGGTTAAGACTCACAATGTTATGTCTATAAATCGTACTGATCATATTTTAAGAATAAAATACTATGCGAGAGCAGATTGTGTAAGATTATTATGATTGTTCAAGATTCTTTATCATTTTTTTCTTACTTAGTCAAGCTTAAAGTAACCTGCAAATTGAGATTAATTATCATCAGAGACATCTTTTAAGACTTTATTTTAGCTATAATAACTGGTTTTAAAATTGCCCAGTACAGTGCAGCCTCAATCTTTGTGGGGGTTACGTTCTAATACCCCTCACGAGTAACAAAAAATGGTGAGGTTTTGACTCCACTTTTGATGGTTCCATTTTTCAAGAGGGAATTGTACATGTACTGTAGTGTAAACTCAACAAGAATTGTGAATTACTTGTTATAAATGTTTTATTTACTATTTTAAATGAATAATACAATAAATAAATCGTTTTTTGAACATTTTAATGTAATTTTTTACTACAAACTTTAAATGTTACTCGGAACTTTTGAGCCACTTGCGGCTTCACGTCATCAGATTTTTCATGAGTTACCCTCAGTCCGGTTCCAAACAAATAGTCGCAAACTATTGAGGTCACGAGTATCGAGGTTCCACTGTTATAACTAGTTTTATTGACTGCTTGTAATAAGTGTCTTATTTTGAGATGTTTTGTTCTTTTCTAAAGCCTAGATATGTTTTCTTATTTCAAGTGTACAGTAATTGGTGTATCTTACTGCAGATCATTTGACTTCTAATTTTTAGTTAGTTTAGTCAAGTTGTAGTTTATTTCAGATATGTTTTTCCAGTGTAACCTGAGGGAAAGCAAAAAAAAGAAATCGTCAAACAGAGAGAATCACTATGATGAAAATAACCTACAATGGTTGTTTGGAGTAAAAATAATGGAGATTTCGTAACTCTGAAGCTTGCCGTAGCTTTACTCGTAGTTGAATGTCAACTGTAGTTAGTACGATATTTAAAATATCCATTTGCAAAAGAAACAAAATATAGAATAATAAAAAAAAGTAATACAAACTATAATGTGCTGCTTAAGGAATATAATCAGCGATGGACCAGATACTATGTGCTGACTGCAATTAATTATATTGAAACCAACATAAACCAAAATAAATTCTCTTCAGCTTCTGGATTGGCATATGCAGCTGGATGGTGGGTTGCCAGATCCTCTGGGTTCTATAGGTGTGTGGCTCCACCAGGCAGAGAAAATCCTCAGAGAGGACCTGGTTCCTGAGCAGAGCCACGAGGAGACGGCGAATGCCATCCACCGAACGCGGCAACTCCATCAGGTAGATGAGAAATCACAGCGGGGGAGAGGAGGTTGTGGGGAGGAGAAGGGAAATGAGGGATGGGGTGTCTGAGCAGGAGAATAGCAGGACTGAGCGTGATGGATGTGTATGGCTTTGTTTACCGCAGGAGGTCCTCGGCCTCTGCGAAACGCACCAGCAGACCTTCCGGCGTTTCCACAGGGACAGGAGCGTCGCTGGCGTTCTCTTACCTGCCGAGCAGCTCCAAGACATGGCAGAGAGGTGTGTGTGTGTGTGTGTGTGTGTGTGTGTGTGTGTAAGAAAGATAAAAACGTGCCAAGACGTGTTCAAGTGGTGAATCCATCCAAAAGCGAAATTTGAGAAGAAATTGTTCAAACAAGACAAGCTACCGGTATTCCAAAGCCTTCAGTGGTGTCCTGAGAAAAAAAACAGCTATTAAATCCATATGAATATATTTGAGCTTGTGCAGTTCGCTACAGATTCGGGTTGCGTGTTCTGACTAGTGCACTCTCTGACCGTCCAATCAAAGAACATGAAATGCATACTCCTTCTACAAAAGCTCCTTATTATACTTTTATTTTTTATGTCTAACAGATTAAATTACGTATCTACCTCCTCACACATACATCTGAGCAAACTGCAATTCTGGGAGTCGAGGTACCGCATGCTGGGCTTCCTGTCGCTAGGCGAATCCAAGCTGAAATCCTGGATAATTAAATACGGACGGCGAGAATCGACCGAGCTCCTGCTCCAGAGTTACGTGGTGAGTAAAGAACCATCAGGCTCAAAGAGTTTGATTAAACAAGTATACTGAACATTCATTTAAAATTATTATAGAAAATTATAAAATTCAATTATTATTTGATTAAACTCAAATTTCATGCTACAGCATCCATAGACATCTTATACAATTGTTTAGGAGAAGAACAACATATGCGTATTATTATAATATTGCCATGTTTTATTCTCTTTCCATCTTAGCTGCACCTTTAAATATAGCATTTTTAATATACAATAAAACCTGTTAGGACTCACTGCGAAATCTATCAAAGTTTCGAGATTTTTCGATTTGAATTAACCTGTTGTCCTGTTTGTTTGTTTGTTTGTTTCTTCTGCTCCTAGTCGTTTGTCGAAGGTGAGCATTTCTTCCAAAAGTACGACTCCGTCTATGAGGCTCTCAAGCAGGGCGCCGTGCTTTACATAAGCGCTGATGCTTCAGGCAAGAGTCTATCTATCTATCTATCTATCTATCTATCTATCTATCTATCTATCTATCTATCTATCTATCTGTCTGTCTGTCTGTCTGTCTGTCTGTCTGTCTGTCTGTCTGTCTGTCTGTCTGTCTATCTATCTATCTATCTTCATTTCTGTCTGTCTGTCTATCTATCTATCTATCTATCTATCTATCTATCTATCTATCTATCTATCTATCTATCTATCTATCTATCTATCTTCATTTCTGTCTGTCTGTCTGTCTGTCTGTCTGTCTGTCTGTCTGTCTGTCTGTCTGTCTATCTATCTATCTATCTATCTGTCTGTCTGTCTGTCTGTCTGTCTGTCTTCATTTCTGTCTGTCTGTCTGTCTATCTATCTATCTATCTATCTATCTATCTATCTATCTATCTATCTATCTATCTATCTATCTATCTATCTATCTTAATTTCTATCTATCTATCTATCTATCTATCTATCTATCTATCTATCTATATCTATCTATCTGTCTATCTATCTATCTATCTATCTATATCTATCTATCTATCTATCTATCTATCTGTCTGTCTGTCTATTCCTTCATCCATTCATCAGTGTTACTCTATATGAATGTCTGTCTGTGCATCTGTTTATCTGTCTATCATCCATCCTTCTGCCTGTCTGTCTCTCTCTCTGTCTCTCTTTTTGTGTCTCTCTATTAAGGCATAAACAGATGTTGTAGATATTCTGATATGATTGTATGTAGTTATTGTGAGGAACTCACCCAGAACCTGTTCAGTCCCTCAGATAAATCTGCACACGCACAATTTATTTAGCATTTCCACAAATCAGGGTAATAAAAGCTTGAAATCAGAGCATTTATAAGACAGATATTATCTCAGATATTATGTACACATGGTAACAACATTTCTGAGGTTTATTTGTCTTCTGCGCCCACTGTCTCCGTGTCCTCGGGGTGAAATCCTATCAGACATCGCTCTGAACCTCAGCAAGATCAATCCTTAAGGGACGCGATAGTCAATCAGTCTCAGCCTGCAGCATCCCCTCCTCACACACACACACACACACACACACACACACACACACACACACGTCCACGTACTGTCCCGTCGTTTGTCTCGTTCTCCTCAGGCGTTTGGTAAATGGGTTTTTTTCGAGCCCTGTATTCAGCGGGGAGTTTCACTCCATTAGTGGAGACGTCCTAATGGGTTCCTCTCAGAACCGTAGCCGAAACAAACATGTTGCTCTCACCCTGCCTGTGGCTACAAATGCCATAGAGAAAGCAGGGCACTGCGCTGTGATTGGTCCATGTTTGAGCCAATCACATGAGCCCAGGACATTGTCCATTTTTGTTAAATGTAGCAAAGCAATTTGGGGTTTGTTTTGTCAAGGAACATCTTTAGGCTGTAAAAATAGATGTGTGTGTGTGTGTGTGTGTGTGTGTGTGTGAGAGAGAGAGAAAGTTTCTCAAACCAGCTAAAGGTACAAAAAAACCCCTATAATATAAACTTATCTTCAAAATTTGATATCTAATAATCAGTTTTTCGCATTTTGTTGTATTTTTTTATATATGTATTACACCTTTTCATATTTCTAGAAACCCTTTTTAGAAATGTGCACGTTCATCATATTTAATTTGTATACATCCAAAATCGTGGCGATATCAGATCCACGAGAACGAAACGATCTGTGATTACAGAGTGGGCGGGAAATACTCTGCCTTACCCGTCAATCAGAGCGGACTAACCAATCAGAGACCTTTTTGAGATTGTCCGTGTAGAAGAGGGTGGATGGCACACACTCATTTGTTAACATCGCACTCTGAGACAGCGGTGTGTTTGTTCGCACATGTCTTTCTTGGTTGGTGACAAGGCAGGGGTAAAATGGCAGACGATCAAAATCAGGGCAAAGACGAGGGGGTGGAGAAAGGCAGAATAGGGCAGAAATGTATTATGTGGAGAACCTGGTCCAATCACGCATCAAGTTTGGACATGTTTTTTATTAACAAAACCCTAAAGAGCTAGTGGGCCTGTGTTCAAGTGTGTGTGTGTGTGTGTGTGTGTGTAGTGGAGAAGAGGGTGAAGTGCTTCCTGAGGGATGTGGCGGATCAGTGGAGGAGTCTGGCGGTGGAGATGCGCAGCGTCAGGTCCATGCTGGAGGAGGTGCAGGAGAACTGGGAGAGGTACAGTAACTGCGTGGCGTCTCTGCAGGCCTGGCTGGAGGATGCTGAAGGAGCTCTGAGACAGCCAGAGAACAGTAAACGGGTGAGTGACTGTGGATGATCATAAAGTATCGCTATCTATCTTTCTATCTTTCTTTCTATCTGGAGGAAATTAGAAGCGCAAATTGGCAGTAAATGCGGAATGCAATGCTCAAAAATCACATATCGTACATATGACCAGGTGACCCAATACTTTTGGTATTATAGTGTAACCATAGTGTATAGTATAGTGGAAACAGAGCTCATTACCATAAACCCACATTCTGACCAATGAGATTTCAAGTATCTCTTCTTAAAAAAAATAAATTGAAAGCGTGCTTATTGACAAAAAGCTTTCATGTTAGCACACAGGTCTGGAGTCCGTCTAGACGAGGGCACCATATGATTACTTTGAATAAATTGTCGATCTAAATTGTTGATCCCTATCGTATCGGGAGGTATGTTTATTTGTTTGATAAAACCACGACTGTCGTATAGTATTTTTGTGTACAATCTCAAAAAATGTCATGTATTATTTAAGAATAAATGGTAATAAAATGATCATCTTTTCCGTAATTGACGTACAGTGTTTTACACAGACGTGTGTTATCCTCCTCACACGGGAACTGTAATTAGTCTGTCTGAGTGTAATCCCAGTTCAGCCGCTTTACTGAAATCAGGTCAAAACACTTCCCATCACATTTCTCTCTGTCTCTTTGTCTCTCACACTCCCTCTCATACACACACATACACACACACACATCTGTAGGAGTTCTTCAGGACTCTTTCACACTGGATGGAGAACCACGCCACCATGAATGCTGCAGGAAACTTCCTCATAGAGACGTGCGAAGAAACAGTTGCTCGCGACCTCAAGCACCAGCTGCTGCTCCTCAACGGGAGATGGAGAGATTTATTCAGTAAAGCCAAACAGGTGAAAACCCAGCTCTCAATATTAACCAGGTTAATCGCTTCATGATCCAGGTCTGGGTTTCACAAAACACTTTTACACTTCACTTCACAGCTCCAGATTCAATCCCTCACTCAAGTTTACTGGCTGAATGGAGTTTCACATGTTCTCATTATGTCTGCCTGTATCTTTATCCAGGATCTTTGGTTTCCTCCAACCTCACAAAGTGGGTTGGTGACTCTAAATTGCCCCTAAATGGGAGTGTGGATGAGGCAGAACAAACTTACACAAACCTATGTGTGAACATGTGTGTTCAAGTTATAGTTATATTGAGTTTGTAATCTTGCGTACCAGTGTAGATTTATTCATTACTAGAGATTTAAAGCACGTTTGTAAGTCGCTCTGGATAAGGGCGTCTGCTAAATGCCGCAAATGTAAATGCAAATGTAAACATGTCATGTGCAGAGGAGGGACATGGGGTATATCAGTAGGAGAATGCTGAGGATGGAGCCACCATAAGAAGGAAAAGAGGCCAAGGAGGAGGTTTATGGATGTGGTGAGGGAAGACATGCAGGTAGTTGGTGTGAAAGAGGCAGATGTAGAGTACAGGGGGGTATAAAGACAGATGATCCACTGTGGAGACCACTAATGGGAGTAGCCAAAAGAAGAAGAAGAAGATATTTGATTTATATTGATTGTAAAAGACGAACAGGATTTACACTTTTACTGTAATGTACTGGTGTTTGTATGTTTCTTACTTCATCCATTTTCAGAATGTAGAATTCTGTGTTTTGTCTGTTTTCACTCTCCAACTGAAGATTCACCAGATTCACCTTTGACCTGTTTTAGAGAACTGGTTGATGATTGGTTGATCTGATGCCGTTCACTCGCCTTCATTAGTGACATTCAAGATTCATCTGCACAATTCATCAATTCAACACATTTACAAATAAAAGTTCAATAGAAATGTTGGATGACAGATTCTGACAACTGGTTTTACAATTTTACATTCACTGACTTACAATGAACTGATAATGAGATGTTTTGGGGGTTAAAACTATTCAGGTGAAACCAGTAAAATATATTTTAATCAACATAAACATAAAAAACCTATAAGATAATGTAGGAAACAGCAGAAAACAATCCAATAAATCGATGTACTAAAGCTTTCACAATTTGATCAATGCAACGAGAAATGTTATTATGATGAGCACAAATGACTAAATGACTTGGAGGTTGAACAATAATTTATTAATAATAAATTAAAGTACTCTACCCCACACTGATCACCATTCTTTAAGACTCCCAAGTGGGCTAATCCATTACTTGACTTACCAATTTTCAAGTTACGATGGGATCATCAACACATCTATGTCGTTAGTCGGGGAACTACCTGTACTTCGATTTGGGTTGGCCAATACTTATAAGTTTGTTAAAATAATGTGTGTTCCACTAGACACAAGTAATAGACATTATACGGTCAAATTAATGGTCCATGAACGCTTTCTTTCTATTCTTTTTTAAATATTAAACCATTTACAGTTTTTCTTTTCTGAAATCATCCTTATCTTGAATCTTGAATTTACTAATAAAGGGGAGTGTAAAGCTCTAAAACAGGTCAAAGGTGAATCTCGTGAACCTTCAATTGGTGACAAAACAGAGAATTACAATTTCTGGAAATAGATGAACAACCAAGAAACGAACGAATACCAGTACAGTACAGTAAAAGTGTGAATCCTGTCCTGTCTACTGCAATCAATATAAATCAAATATGCGATCACATAAATTAATTTGTGCTGCTGAAATTCATAGATGCCAAAGAGAAGAAATTCAACTGTGCATTTTTAATCACTGTGATCCAAACCATAATTTATATCAAGAAACTGTGCAGCGTCATACTGACGACATTAAAAAACTTTGTCACGATTTTGTTTGTGAACAATGACGAAGGCACTTTTCATTCTGATGGGAATGAGATTCACTTATACAAATATTTACTTTTGAGAGATGAATTGGGGATTTAGAGAAAAGTACAGTCCTTTTCATGAAATCCAATGTATTGTGCTGCTTGTACAAAATGTTTTAAAAATGTTGGTTTGCAAATATTAAGGATGATTTGAGAAAAACTCCAAATCGATTGAGAAAGACTAAAAACGATTGTACCAAATCTTTTGCAATTTAATCAAAGCAACGAGAAATTGCTTTTTTTGATGTGCACAAGTGACTACATGATGTGGAAGTTTTAAGAATTTCTGATCTGAGAAACGCTGCAAAACAACTAAGAAAACTGTAATAAACTGCCACCCTGTGAGTTGAAACGTTTTCTGTCTCTGCAGTACGCTCATGTGCTCAAGACCCACAGTGAGACGGAGCTTCGGGACGCCATCACAGCTCTTCGGGAGTTTTTAGAAACTTCTACCTCCAAACTCACCTCACCTGTCCAGGTGTCGCTCCCAGACGTCAGAACGTTTGTAAGGAATGTTCAGGTAGAGATAAAGTTTCCTAAATTCCAGACAATACAAGTGTTTCTTAAAGGTCTTATTGACAGCAAACGGATTTAAGAGGCCTAAGGTCATGTTACAAGTTTATTAGAGAGACCGTGCGGGTAGGACATTTTGGAGACAAGGTAAGAGAGGTGTGATCAAGATCATGTGCAGAGGAGGGACATGGGGTATATCAGTAGGAGAATGCTGAGGGTGGAGCCACCAGGAAGGAGGAAAAGAGGAAGGCCAAGAAGGAGGTTTATAGATGTAGTGAGGGAAGACATGCAGATGATTTGGTTTGGAAGAGGCAGATGTAAAGTACAGAGTGGTATGGAGACAGGCGATCTGCTGTGGAAACCCCTAAAGGGGCAGCTGAAAGATGATGAAAAAGAGGCCTCAGGTTATTATCCTTAAGATATATTCCTAATTTTGTGTCAGTGAGTAAAGTCGTCTAATAATTTCAAGTTGCTGTAATAGAGCTTAACTTCCTGTTTTGACAGCTTTGTGGTCACATTTGTTGGTTCCTTACAGACACATTTTTTGGAGTGTTTAAAATTCTTTTTGACAAAATCCAAGATGGTGGAAAATCTACTTAATAATCGGACTCATCTCGACCCAGAAATCCAAAGCTACCTGGATGACTTTAAAGTTTTACTACATGGTGGAGTGGTAGCTCAGTGGTTAAGATGCCGGGTTACTGATCGGAAGGTTGGGGGTTCAAGCGGTGGTATCGCCAAGTTGCTACTCTTGGGCCCTTAAGCAAGGCTCTTAACCTTCTGTGCTCCAGGAGCGCTGTATCATGTCTGACCCCAGCTTCTGAGCAAGCTGGAATATGCGAAGAAAAAATTAAAGTATGCTGTAATGTATATGCGACAAATAAAGGCTGTTCTGTTCAAAGGTTTCAATTGTGAAGGTACTTCCAAAACAGAACAAGCCAACATTTAACCCGATGGTGCCGCTAGAATGTTAGCAGAACTTAATGTGGTTAGAACTTCTCCTAGACCTTTTCACTCTTAATCTTTGGGAAGAGGGCAAAGTCTTTAGAAGCCAAATCAGGCGAGTAGGGTGGGTGCGTAGGCGACATTTATTTTTTTTTACATTTTTAGGGGTTCATCTCATTCCTGCTCTCTCGTTGCCTCGAGTGACCCATCAAACGTACTTCACGTCGAACATCTCTTGGCGGATTAGGCTAGTTTCTTGCAGAATTTTACGTTCGCTCTTTGTTCTAACTTGCTGTCCGTGATGAAATCGCAGACGTGGGAATGCACATGGGTCAGAATAGCACCAGTTACACCAGTGGACTCGAAACTTTTTGATACCACCTCGTACTTTTGTCCGTAAATACAAAAATCAAGAATCCTTACTTCAAAATAAATGCACCGCTTCGAACTCTCATTCAAGTCTTCTTTTGTTTGCTATGAAGGAGATCAAGCACAGGCTACCAGCGATGGAGGTGAGATACAAAACGTCTGCTCACACAGCTCAGCTCTGGACCAGAGACTCCAGCGGTGGGGACGGAAAGCAAGTCCTCACAACGATGGCGTCCATCAAAGGACAACTATACAAGGTACATGTACAAGCTGATTACCTTTCCCAACACCTGGGCTCCTATTAGGATTTAAAGTGTAAATCCCAGCACCAGCAAGCTGCTGGGCCCCAGAGCAAGGCCCCTTGACCCTCAACTGCTCAGCTGTAAGTCGTAAATGTGTTTCAGATGAAGGAGAAATGTCCGCTGGTTCTGAGAGAATGTCACATCGTGCTTCCTGTGCTAGAGGAGCTGGAGGGGCAAATCTCCACCTTTTATCAGATCGCTGATCATGCGGGTCACATCATCGCTCAGCAGCACGACCAGCATAGAAACCAGGTGAGAAGACATGGGTGCTGAAGAACTCCAAAATTAGCTTTATTCTGTCTTAATATAATAGTATGGATTGAACCATGGCGTACTGGAATCGTTCGATCCGATTGGGTGTCGATTTATTTCCGACGATAAAACACAATAAAACGGGATTATTTATCAATGACTTGTTTTATTGTAACTCTTTCTTCTTGTCGTTTAAGTGCACACGTTCCGATTGTAACATCACATTTCTAGCCTTCTTTCTTTTCACCATAACAGGCGCTTTGGCTGAGCACAGTGTGCTTATGAGAATTAAATTTCCATGGGGGATGAAATTTGATAGTGAAGCAGATGTTAGGGAGGTTAGAGAGAAACAGAAAGAAAGAAAGGCAGAGACATGATAAAAAAATCTTTTCAGCTGAACAATCCTGATACAAATGGAGCGAATGAACAGTTATTTCCGATGCTGCCGTATTTCCGCACTTTCGAGTGGTATTTTAACATACACAAACATCAGCCAATCCGAAACAAGTATTATTTTTATTCTTCTATTTTCGGGTTACGTTCGTCTTTGGAGCCCCTCCCCCAGTTATTTTCCGGCTCGAGCGATTTTTATGGCTGATTTGTTTTAATCGTGATTTTAATGTTACAATGAAACAGTGTGTCAGTGTTTGTGTGTATGTGTGCTTTACAGGAGTTGCTGTTGCAGCAACAGAGCTGTAAGCAGTGTGTGTGCGCTGTGGAGCGTAGTTACCTGGCCCTGCAGAGGGCGCTGTGTTGCACCAAGACGCTCTACAACTTCGACGCATCCCTACTTCAGAACAGAGTAACCGAGCTTCAGACCACCGCCCAGGTTTGCTTATGGCTCCTTTAAATCCTTTGCTGATTCTGATGCATGTTTTGTGGTCAAAAGGTTTTCGGTTGTGGTTCTTTTTTTTTTTTTGGTTTTAAGACTAAATATAAAACGTAATTCCAGGCCTGTGGGAATTTTAGACTGTGACCAGAGAAAATGAGCTGCAAATCATGGTTACAGTTACGCTCCTGGTAATGGAAATGGCTGGTACTCTTGGTACTGGTTTCTTTAAGACTTTATGCAGTATTTGCTCAGTAAAGTATTTGCTGTAACGTCTTTATTATACCTCAGTTTTAGTAAAAGTCGAATACTTTAGCAAAACTAATGCACCATATTGCCAAAAGTATTGGGACACCCGAACTTTCCCACCTGTATCTGTTTCCTCCCCAAACTGTTACCGCAAACCTGAGGGTACACAATTGTGTTGAACATCTTTGGATGCTGTAAAATTAAATTTTCCCTTCACTTGAACTTGGAGACCCAAAACCTGTTCCTGCATGATGATACCCATAAAGTGAACTCCATGAAGATCTACTTTACATGGGTTAGAGTGCAATATCTCCTGCTGTAGAGATGTGAATGTGATTTTTAGGGATTCTTAAAAACTCTTTCTTTCTTTCTTTCTTTCTTTCTTTCTTTCTTTCTTTCTTTCTTTCTTTCTTTCTTTTTTCTTTCTTTCTTTCTTTTGCTATCTTGCTCTTTCTTTCACTTTTTTCTTCTCTTTCACTTCTTTCTTTCTTTCTTTCTTTCTTTCTTTCTTTCTTTCTTTCTTTCTTTCTTTCTTTCTTTGTGATGAATTGAAATGTCACCTACATAACTATGGGATTTTAACATGAGCATGAACATGAATGGAAAAAATCCCCACAAAAATCTAGTTGATTATCTTCCCAGAAGTGTAGAGGTTTATATTATCATAAGGACAAATAGGGACTCAGATGGAAAGTGGAAAGTGGAATGTGGAATGGGATGGACACACGAATCTTATGGCCAGGTGTCCAAAGACTTTTGCTGGTACAGTAGATTGTATCAGTGTTTGTTCATGTAAGTCAAACAATGTGTGTCTGACAGACATTAGGGTTGAAATGGATGAGAAAGAGAAAGGCGTCTCCTCCTGTACAGGCCCTGATGCAGGAGGCGTTAGAGTGGAGGAGGGTCGCCGAGGCTAACGGCAACCTGACACGCCGATTCGAGGAGACCCGCGCTGAGCTGGAGAAGACCCTGAGGGTGGGCCAGGCTTGTCTGACAGAGCGAGGAGACCCTGCTAAGCTCTTCAGCAAACACAGCGTACGTCATTCCTCCGTCGCCAGTGCAGACCTCGTAGCTTTAATTTACGATGCTAATGACTGTGTGTGGTGTTACTGTCAGCAGGACGTGATAGATCTTCACTACCTGCTCCACCTTACCAATGTGACCGCGTACTGAAATATTATTCTGTGGTTAGGACTTTTTCAGCCGATTAGACCAGCGAGTGTTGAACGCCTACTTGAAGGCGTGTGATGACCTCACTGATATCTTACCCGAGGAGGAGCAGCAGGGCCTCCAGGAGTCAGTCAGGAGGCTGCACAAACAGTGGAAGGTTGGTCTGTTTCTCAGCCTCCCAGCCATCTTTAGAATCATCTCCATCTTTCTGAACATCTCATTCCACATTTAGTCTCCATTTACTCTTATAGTGACCTCCACTCATCTGGGAAGATCTTTCTTTCTTTCTTTCTTTCTTTCTTTCTTTCTTTCTTTCTTTCTTTCTTTCTTTCTTTCTTTCTTTCTTTCTTTCTTTCTTTTCTTTATTTCTTTCTTTCTTTCATTTATTCATTCTTTCTTTCTTTCTTTCTTTCTTTCTTTTTTGTTTGTGTGTTTGTTTAGTTGTTCATTCATTCGGTTATTCATGAATTCATGAATTCTTTCTTTCTTTCTTTCTTTCTTTCTTTCTGTCTTTCTTTCTTTCTTTCTTTCTTTCTTTCTTTCTTTCTTTCTTTCTTTCTTTCATTAATTCATTAATTCATTCATTCATTTATACATTTATTCATATATTCATTCATTCATTTTTTTTTTTTTTTTTTCTTTCTTTTGTTTGTGTTTGTTTGTTCGTCCGTTCGTCCGTTCGTTCATTCAGTCTTTCTTTCTTTCTTTCTTTCTTTCTTTCTTTCTTTCTTTCTTTCTTTCTTTCTTTCTTTGACGAAAGTTTGCATTTGTATATTTTCTGTAACTCTGGAACCATTGAGAGAAAGTTTTGTGCTTTAGATGTACAGCATGCTGCAGTTCAGTAGGTCTCTGTTTTGAACTTGTGTTTTAAGTAGAAGCTCTTCTGCTGTTCTATAAAATAAATCCTCTGATCAATCAGAACAGAGAATCCAAGAGCAGCTACTAGAATGTTCCCTCCTGTACTGTACTGTGTTGAGCAGGACATCCAGGCCCAAGCTCCGGCTCACCTTCTGAGGCTGAGAGTGGAGGCGGAGAGGCGCTTAGTTATGGCGTCACTGCAGGAGTGCAGGGTGGAGCTGCAGAGGGAGGAGAAGATGCTGGCAACGTCTGGCAGCGAGAGAGCGATACGAGAACACATGGTAAAACCGAGACAGAGGGTGTAGTGTATAAAACATTAGAGTCTCCATGAAGAATAAATCCACACTCACGTTTACAAACACAGGCTTTTTTCCGGAACAAGAACCCGATTTCTGCATGCCAGAGGAGACTGAAGACCATAGAGCAGCTCTGCCAGAAACTTCCAGAGAATGACCCGGTACAAAAAGTCCTCCTGGAGACCACAGTGAACATATCTGAGGTTAAAGATGAAGTGGAACGTGTTCACCTGCGACTCCAGGAGCATCCGGACAAGTGGAGCGAGTGGCACTGCAGGTGAGGAACAGAACGTGAAGATGGATGGATGAACGCAAAGGAGATCAGTTTGTGTGAGGATCTGGTCTGTTTCAGGTTTGGTGAAGTTTCAGCCTGGATCTCGTCTCAGCAGAAAGACGGGGAGAGCGTCAACGCAGTGCAGGTGAGCGTTATTCTTTCTTTCTTTCTTTCTTTCTTTCTTTCTTTCTTTCTTTCTTTTTCTTTCTTTCTTTCTTTCTTTCTTTCTTTCTTTCTTTCTTTCTTTCTTTCTTTCTTTCTTTCTTTCTTTCTTTCTTTCTTTCTCTCTTTCTTTCTTTCTTTCTCTCTTTCTTTCTTTCTTTCTTTTTTCTTTTGCTTTTCTTTCTTTCTTTCTTTCTTTCTTTCTTTCTTTCTTTCTTTCTTTCTTTCTTTCTTTCTTTCTTTCTTTCTTTCTTCTTTCCTTCTTTCTTTCTTTCTTTCTTTCTTTCTTTCTTTCTTTCTTTCTTTCTTTCTTTCTTTCTTTCTTTCTTTCTTTCTTTCTTTCTTTCTTTCTTTCTTTCTTTGTGATAAATTTAAATATCACCTACATAACTATGGGATTTTAACATGATCATGAACATAAGGACAAATAGGGGAATTTTGTCTCCAGTGTCAGTGTTATTTATTTATTTATTTATTTATTTATTTATTTATTTATTTATTTATTTATTTATTTAAAATGTTATTAAAATGTTATTGCTCTCAAATTGCTATAGCATAAGATGAGTAAAATTAATTTTAACAGCACTTAATTTATTAACGTGTGATTATTGCAGTGTGCATTTCAGTAAAAAATATAAATAAATAAATATAAAAGGTGAAATTTAAAACCTTTAATGCAACAGTCATTTACTTACAATGTCCATTCTTTACTCATATATAAAAAATGTAATCACTAAACATTAGAAATTACTGATGCCTCAGGTCTCAAACCAGCACCAAAATCCGCCATGATGCAGACCTCCGGCAATTAAAACCGTCCGTGTGGAAACATAGCAAAAGTTCAGTTTTCTTTCCACCAAAAAGGTGTCCTGATGATTATATATACGTGTGTGTGTGTGTGTGTGTGTGTGTGTGTGTGTGTGTGTGTGTGTGTGTGTGTGTGTGTGTGTGTCAGTCGTTAAGACTCTGGGTTACTGATCATAAGGGTGGAGGTTCAAGCCCCAGCATAGAAATAAATATGAAATATAATCATATTTATATATTGAATAACAAATATATATTTCATTATTTCAAATAAGTAATAAAATTGATTATAAATATTGGTAGAAATCTATAAATATTTGAGAAATTAATAAATATTCAAGAATTTATTAACTGGTTTAATAAGCCTTTTAATAATATATCGCTTATTATTGCTTATTAATAATGTATTACAAACTGGGCGTGTACTTTTTTTCCCACAAAACATCCAAAAAATGTGATCGTTCCAAAAGCATAGATTTTGTAAAATGTGATTTTTGCACTTGTGTGTGTGGATGCAGCGTGAGGTTCAGAGAGCTCAGGAGGACGCTCTGTCCTGGCTCACGGCTCGCCTGGAGGTTCTGGAGGAGCTGAGCACGGACGCTGAAGCCGTGGCACGGAGGACGGCGCTGGACGAGCTCACGCAATCGCTCACCACCCTGCTGTCTTCTCTAGATGAAGTGAGAGAGTCTCTGGTTTCTCTCGTTCTGCATTAAAGCGTAAAAAGACTGAAAGCTGTGTGAAGAGATAGCATTTGTCTGTCATTTGTTTGTGGATGGCATTTATTAAGTCAAATTACATTTTATTTCTATAAAATGTTTTAAATATACAATACAACATGAGAGAAAAAAGAAATTGTTCAAAAAAAAGCTTTCTTTCTTTCTTTCTTTCTTTCTTTCTTTCTTTCTTTCTTTCTTTCTTTCTTTCTTCTTTCTTTCTTCTTTCTTTCTTTCTTTCTTTCTTTCTTTCTTTCTTTCTTTCTTTCTTCTTTCTTTCTTTCTTTCTTTCTTTCTTTCTTTCTTTCTTTCTTCTTTCTTTCTTTCTTTCTTCTTTCTTTCTTTCTTCTTTCTTTCTTTCTTTCTTTCTTTCTTTTCTTTTCTTTTGCCCCTTTGCCCTTTCTTTTGTTCTTTCATTCTTTTGCCCTTTCTTTTATTCTTCCTTCCTTCCTTTCTTCAGCAAGAATAAAGAATAAAGGCTTTAAAAGAATTAAAAAAAATGGCAAATGAAAGGGCAAAAGAAAGGAAGCACAAAAGAAAGGGCAAAAGAAGAAATGGAAGCAAAAGAAGCAAAACAAACAAACAAACAAACAAAGAGATAGAAAGAAAGAAAGAAAGAAAGAAAGAAAGAAAGAAAGAAAGAAAGAAAGAAAGAAAAGCTTTTTAAAAAAAGAATAGTAATGTATTTC
>NC_060906.1:22911625-22956625 GCF_014805685.1 Silurus meridionalis
GAACCTCACATATCAGCTCGATTACGCTCACGTAAGACTCTTCTTCTTCTTCTTTGTGAACATCTTATTCTACATTTAGTCTCCATTTGCTGTTATAATAAGTTCAGCTCTTCTGGGAAGATACTAGATTCCACTAGATTTGGTGGAGATTTGTGGAGATTCGTTCAGTCACAAGTGTGTTAGTAAAGTCAGGTGCTGATGGAGGTGAGGAGGCCTGGGGTGCAGTGTTCCAGTTCATCCCAAGGGTGTTCAAAAGCTCTACAGCAGGAGATCTTCCACTCCAAACCATGTGAAGCAGATCTTCATGGAGCTGGTTTCGTATACAGGGGTATTGTCATGCTGGAACAGGTTCAGGTCTCCTAGTTCATGTAGAGGGAAATTTTCATGCTTCTGCATCTGAAAGACTTTGTATACAATTATACCTCCAAGTTCTTATGAACAGTTTGGGGAAGAAGCACATATGACTGGACAGGGCGGGTGTCCCTATACTTTTGGCATCAATACTTCTGTGATTTCTTGGACAGATCCTTCACATTTTTAACTTCTCCTCTTAATGCCCAAATCTGTGTGTACTGTATTTTATATGGTCTGATGTGTGTGTGTGTGTGTGTGTGTGTGTGTGTGTGTGTGTGTGTGTAGGAGCTTCATGCACAGACTGGTGTGTTCATTAAGAAGACAGAGTCACTGGTGAAAAAAGCGTGTGAGATTCAGTTGGGTTCGGAGAATTCCTGCCTGCTGCGTGATCAGGCCACAGCGGCTCAGAGGAGACTGAAGGACCTGCAGGAGAACTTCAGGGACATGTGAGAACTTCTCATCTACACTACAGACTCACTGACCACTGTCCACACATCTGCTTCTTTCTTTCTTTCTTTCTTTCTTTCTTTCTTTCTTTCTTTCTTTCTTTCTTTCTTTCTTTCTTTCTTTCTTTCCTTTTTATTTTGCTTTTCTTTCTTTCTTTCTTTCTTTCTTTCTTTCTTTCTTTCTTTCTTTCTTTCTTTCTTTCTTTCTTTCTTTCTTTTTACTTTTCTTTCTTTCTTTCTTTTTCTTTCTTTCTTCTTCTTCTTTCTTTCTTTCTTTCTTTCTTTCTTTCTTTCTTTCTTTCTTTCTTTCTTTCTTTCTTTCTTTCTTTCTTTCTTTCTTTTATTTTGTTCTTTTTCTTTCTTTCATTCATTCATTCATTCATTCATTTATTTATTCATGCATTTATTCATTCATTCATTCATTCATTCTTTCTTTCTTTCTTTTTTTCTTGTTTTTTCTGTCATAAATATTTTCTTTCCCTTTTTATTTTGCTTTTCTTTCTTTCTTTCTTTCTTTCTTTCTTTCTTTCTTTCTTTCTTTCTTTCTTTCTTTCCCATTTTATTTTACTTTTCTTTCTTTCTTTCTTTCTTTCTTTCTTTCTTTCTTTCTTTCTTTCTTTCTTTCTTTCTTTCTTTCTTTCCCATTTTATTTTACTTTTCTTTCTTTCTTTCTTTCTTTCTTTCTTTCTTTCTTTCTTTCTTTCTTTCTTTCTTTCTTTCTTTCTTTCTTTCTTTCCTTTTTCTTTCTTTCTTTCCCTTTTTATTCTACTTTTCTTTCTTTCTTTTCTTTCTTTCTTTCTTTCTTTCTTTCTTTCTTTCTTTCTTTCTTTCCTTTTTATTTTGCTTTTCTTTCTTTCTTTCTTTCTTTCTTTCTTTCTTTCTTTCTTTCTTTCTTTCTTTCTTTCTTTCTTTCTTTCTTTCCCATTTTTATTTTACTTTTCTTTTTTTCTTTTAGTATTTTCTTATGGCTTCAGTATCGAGGAGCTTTAATCACAGAATGAAGGTGATATAAGTGAAATACGGTGTTCGGTGCTGCTCGAATCTTGTTAAAACAAGGATTAAAACAGAAAAGCAAAGCTGTTAAATGCAGCCCTCAGTTACACTGCATATCTGTATTGATCGTAGGGGGAAAAAAAAAATTTTAGCTTAAAACTCAGACTGTGTGTGTGGTTTTTTTTCTCTCTCCTTGTAGGATATCGGAGCTCAGTGAGGCACAGACACGATGGCAGCATTTCAGCCGTGAGTCAGAAGCGCTCTCATCCTGGCTGTGTGAGAGAGAGAAGGAGCTGGAGGCTGTTGACGGCAACACTGCTGCCTTGGAACGACAGATTCACACTGTGGAGGTAAAAAAAAGGGAGAAGAAGCAAAATTTATTACCATGGATTTTGTGTAACAGATTTGAGAATTTTTATTTGCACTTGTTCTTATAGTATTGTGAAATTTCCCAGGTGATTGAGGCAGGTTTAGAGGAAAAGAAGGATGTCTTGACTCAATTGGAGGCGGAGTCTCGTGCTCTGACTTGTTTCATTGTTCCTGCGGAGGTGGAGCATATTAAAGATTGTCTAGAACAGATCGTCACGTTGTGGGAGAAGCTCACGAGCAGCGTGAAAAGACGAGGGGCAGAGCTTAAGGCCAGCTTGGTGCATAGAATGAAATTAAACGATGATATACATGAGGTACGAGTGTTAATTCGGCTTTGTACTATGTGATCTACATTGTTAGCCTGAATTTTTGCTGTTTTGTCTCATTTAAGGTTAAAGACATGATGCAAGCTCTTGCAGAGAAGTTGAATAAACCGGTTACAGGCTGTGCATCAACGTCAGAGACGTACCAGGTTCTTCATGAGCATATGGTATGTTTTTTGTCTTAGAGAGCTGTTATTTCTACATGGCAACCCGGGTGCTTTTATATACTGTATAGAGTGTTGAGTCTGTTTCAGGTTGGTTGTTTAAAAACATCTTGGAGAACCTTTGACCCAGACTGTCCTTTTAATGAGGATATCTCTGTACATTGCTCCATTCAGTTTCCCTCAACTCTGTTGCCCAGTCTCTGCTGCTGAAAAACACCCTCACAGCATGATGCTGCCACCACCATGCTTCACTGTAGGGATGGTTTTGGCCAGGTGGCAAGGTCTGGTTTCCTCCAGACATAGCTTTTAAAAATGAGCTCAAACAGTTCATCTTGGTTTTATCTGACGAGAGAATCTTGTTCCACACACTCTAAGAGTCCACTCCAAGCATTTTCTTTTTCTTTTTGCAATGAGGATTGCAGCCACTCTGCTATAAACACGAGATCGTAGACTCTAATCAAAGTGTAAAAACATCTCAGGGACGATCAAGAGAAATAGGAGGCCCCTAAACTCGTTTTCATCAATGATAATGAATGTACAGAAATGTTTTAAAGTCTGTTTTCACTTTGTCATTATGAGGAATTGAGTGTAATAAATAAGTAGAATCAATCTGAACAATTGTAGCATCACTGTATACAGTATATACTCTGCGAACAGGCTAATAATTAAACTTTGAGAAATTTAGATTCTTTGGAAATGTGCTTGTATCTCTCACCTTCTTCTAATTTCAGGAAATGTGGCAGGCTCTGAAGCTCCTGCAGCCTCGACTGGTGTCATTTAGCCTGGGTTTGAAAAGGATATCTTATAAAGATCAGATGGAGAAAGAAGTATCAGACCTCCAGCAGGCTCATATACAGTGTACTAATAAGGCTGCCAGCAAACAAGCCAAACTGGAGGACCTGTTAAATCGGTGGCAGCAGTAAGTCAGTGCTTTTTTCTGAATTTAGGAGCAAATGTTAAAGCAGATCTGAGCATCACACCGATTCTGCAATTTAATAGTTTAGAGTTAGCAACTCTTAGTTGTCTCTGTATTGATGTGTGGAAAGTTAGGTGTATTCAGAGTTGGGTTAAGGTGCTTATGTTTTGGTTTATAGCATACTGTAGGATGCTCTGGATTAGAAAATAAGGATAGGAGAAAAGACAAAAAGGTGTTCATATGGGTTTTTCTTTGTTATAATATGTAAAATAGGATTCTAGTCATAAAAAAACCATATTTCTGCAGCAAATCCTCAATACAGTCAAATCGTAATATGGCTCTTGTTAAAAAAAAGAAAAAAGTAAAGATGTTCTACACTAGAACACTAAGAAGGTTCTAGCAGACTTTAAACCTGTATCTGTATTACCTAAAATAATACAATTTCCAAATAAATTAAAAAAGCATCAGCTTATCCAATTCATTAAATTCATGTAAAACATTGTATATACTAAAAAATAGCAATTTCAATTTTTTTTATGAATTTTTTTAAATATTTTAACTTGAATTGTCGTCAACTTGAAATGTTTTTCTATTCTTTTTAAACAACTAAAATGTTTTAATTTATCCAATTTAAATAAGTTAAAAAATAATAATTTAAGAATTCTAAGATGTTTATCTGTAAAAGCTAATCTTTATTGACAAATAAAAAAATATATTCAAATACCTTGCAATACACCTTTTTTTTTTACATTAAAACATTACATAATTCATAGTTTAAGTTCATTGATTTTTCCTTTTACAAAAAAGTTTCCAACTAGTAACCTTTCACTCGAAAACCATTTTTTATCTAGCTATCCCATAATAGTCATAAAGAAGGGACAAGTTTATATGGTGTGACATGATGGGTCTTAAATGCTGCTTCGTGTTCATTTTGTATTCTTTCTTGTGGTAGATATGAAAGAGGACTCTCAGTACTTCAGGGATGGTTGAACAGTTCGGAGAACCTCTGTAAATCTGATACTCCATATCTCATCACTGATAAAACCAAACTTCAAAGCCAGCTACAAACATTACAGGTAAATTATAAAGGAAAAGTCTGGTAGGATGTAAAATCTAAATACATCTACATATGTTTTCTATAATACTCAACCTACATTGCTTGAATTTGGTGTGTTCATCTTGGACTCAAGTTCCTGATCTAGAAGAACCCTTGGTTTAACAATTGGTTCTAGTTAATTAAAACTTTTGCCTTGTGTATAATTGTATCTGGTAGGACCTGCAGAGTGAGGTTCCTTCTCAGGAGTCTTTGCTGGAGAAGTTGGAGACCCAGGCCGAGTTCCTCTACCCCACAGCGTCAGAGGAACACGTTGGAGAACTCACAGAGCTTCATTGCAACCTGGAGGAGAGATGGTGTTCTGTCAGTGTGTGCATACCTCTCAGGTAAAGCCACAAACATAGCTGAGGTTTAGTGACTTGTTCTGGAATGATGCATGCACTCACAGCTGGAACCATTTAAAGAATGATTGAGGAAGCCTTTTTGCCATAGGTGTACCCATATTCATCATAAGGTTTCAGTTTTAAACAGGGTTTCAGGTAGAAGCTCTGTGGAAGACTAGATTTTGGTACAATTCAGGGAACTTTTGAGGAACTCGTTTTGCTCAGACGATACTCTGATTTAGAGTTCCATGTAAAGTTCCATGTAAAATGCGTTTTGGAAAGCAAAGAACCTTTAAGGAACCACTTTTGCTAAGATGACTTCATATCTTTAAAATACCTTTCTTTACTGTTTCTTCTAGATGTGACGTTTTAGTTTTCTAATTTTTGAAATCCTGACTGTATTTGAGTTCCAGCTAGCGCTCTAAAGATGCTACAATCCAGTCACCTTTATTTACCCTTCCTATGCTCTTCCCTCAAAGTTCATTTACATGGTGACCAGGTTTAACTTGAGGCTCTGATGGAAACAATATTTCAAATGGAAACTGTTAGTTCCTTTAGAGTTCCCTCAAATGAACACACTAAAGAAGCCTTGAGGGTGTTGACTTTAAACATTATTAAGACTGCAGAGGTTTTTGGATATGAATGAACAAGCTGTTCCTTGATGGTTCATTGAAAGCTTTATCACCTTCCTAAATAAAAATGAATGAAGCTTCTCAGATGAGTTTCAAGTTTGCTTGAGTCACCTTGCTATACTACAACTACTGTAATTTAACTAACAAAAAGAGATGATAAAAAAAAAAGGATAAAGGTTGTGTTAAAAGCCTAAAACAGGGACTTGAAACTTTCAGAAAAAAGAACCTCTGTGAAAAGTTGCATCTCTGAAGAACCTTTGAGGAACTCTGTATCTGTATGTGAGTACCTGTAGTGTGCTCATTTATTATTTCCCTGACCTCCAGGATTCAAGAACTACAGGCCCATCTTTCTCACCTGGACCAGTTTAACCAGGTTCTAATGACCCTCACAGAGTGGATTGAAAACTTTCACAGGCAGCTGAGACACAGGTCCAAAGTCACCATTACTAATTTGACAGCTGCTTCTACTCAGATCAAGGTAAAGACAATATTTTTTACTTAGTGTTTCATCAGTATTTCTTATTGAGGCTGTACTCCAAGCTCTATTCTTCCATTTAAAGGATGATGAAGCTCTTCTTCAAACCCATTACGAAGCAATTGAGGATCTGAATAAGCATGTGGAGGAACTGAGTCCTTTCTTGGCACCTCTGGATCTTCAGCAATTGCGGGCCAGGCAGCAAGACTGTCACCAGCCCTTCTCAGGAGCTCGAATATTCCTCCAGAACCGTTCTGAAGCTTTAGTTAAGCTTGAGTCATTCCTGGAGACATACAGGTCCACCACTAATGTGCTACAGACCATGCAGAGCATTGTAGGACAGGAAAACTGGGACCAAACCAAGGATAGTAACCTGAATCAGGAACTAGAGCAGTTGTCACAGGATTTAACCTCTGTGGAGGTGCAGGCAATAAGTCTGGACAATAGCCTGAACAAGGCATGTCTACACTTGCATTTGTGTGATGGGGACAGGACGTCCTGCCGGGGGTTGGTGGAGAATCTGGGATCAGAACTGCAGCAGATTCAGAGAAGCATGGGGACAAGGCAGAGCGAGTCTGAGGCCCTAGAAGTCATGTGGAGCTCTTTTACGAGAAGAAAGGAGCTGCTATTGAGGAGCCTGACAGAGCTGGAGGACAAAGCCAGAAAACCATGGCTTCCAGAACCAAGCACACAGAACTTCCAACAAAGGTAAGCATATTAGTGTTGCTAATATGCAGTGGTTTGCATAAGCATTGCTCTTTAAAGTGAAGCATGGTGGTGGAAGCATCATGTTGAAAGTTACATTTCTTTTGACTTTGTCACTGACTTTTGGCGGATAATGTCCACCAAACTTATGCCTACACACATTGTACATTGTGTCAATTTTAGACAGAATTACAAATAAGGGAGACCTGTCAATCAAACATTGTGAATGGAATCTCCAATTTGGAATACCGTGTTGCTTACCATCTAATGTCCTAAGTGGTAGCTTAGTGGTTAAGTACTTGGTTAGTGATCAGAAGATTGTGGTTTCAAGTCCCGGTATCGCCAAGCTGCCACTCTTGTGGACCCTTGAGCAAGGTCGTTTACTTTTTGTGCTCCAGGGGGTGCTCTATCATGGCCGACTCTGCGGTCTGACCCAGCTTCTTAACAATGTGTAATGTAGATTTCTACATTCGGCTGGTGGAAAGCTGACTGTTACAAAATTCTGAAACTGAAGACTCCTTCTTTAAATGCTGTTGTCCTTGTTGTGTGTGTCAGACTGTGGATGCTGAACCAGTTGGAGGAGGAGCTCAATGCTCTGCAACACAGCCAGCTATGGTTAGAGGAGAAAGGTGAACAGTTGGCTCACCAAGACCCTGAGAAGATTGACAAGGTCCAGAGGGATGTAACCCTCGTCCAAACCAGCTGGGAGAAAATCCAGAATGCCATTTCAGAGGAGTAAGTGTATCGTTTAAACGTTACAGAGGACATCTAGATTAATAACACCTGAGCATAATTGTGTGAGTTGAGAGCACTAGTGGTTAAGGCTCTAGGTTACTGATCGGAAGGTCAGGGGGTTCAAGCACCTGCACCACCAAGCTGCCACTGTTGAGCCCTTGAGCAAAGCATTAAACCTTATTTGCTCCAGGGGGTTGTACCATGGCTGACTCTGTCACTGTTTCCTAGCAAGCTGGAATATGTGAAAACTGGGAAAGTGGCAGTTAGGGCTCTAGGTTACTGATTGGAAGGGGGGTTCAAGCCCCGGTATCACCAAGCTGCCACTCTTGGGCCCGTGGCCATGCACACAGACATTTCGAAGGGCAGTAGCCAAAAAGGGGCACTAGGGACATGGGGGGGTTGTTATAAGAAAATTTGTATAAACAAGCACTCGCCTTTTTAGTGCCCTTTTTGTGGCAATCGGATCTAATACTGTATAAATAACACAAAATTTGCAAATTTGCATCTCTGCTGATAAGGGCAGAGCCACTGCCCCTGAGCACGGTCCTGCTTGGGCTTTGGAGCAAGGACCTCAACCCTTTCTACTCCAGGTGTATGGTATCATGGCTGACACTGCGCTCTGACCCGAGCTTCCTAACACTTGACAAGTTAAAAACGCCCCTTTACTCCTCTTATCTATGTGTGTGCAGGAAGGAGCAATGCAGAATGCTGGTGGAGATGAGTAAGGATTACCAGACTCTAAAGTACAAACTCGGCTCAGTTGTAGAAAGAGCTCATGGTGTCACTGTTTCCCAGAATGTCCAGGAAAACCCAGAGGACATCCGGAGAGCCCTGACTCGGGTCAGTGTCACGGTGCGGTGTTTGGTATCAAAAAAGTACAGAATGTTTTGATTTAATAAGAATCCCTAATGTTTAATGACTAGCATTTGATTTTCAGGAACCACACGCCAAATACCATATAACCAAAAAACGCATTCTGTTTATTAGGGATGTAAGAAAATATCGATGAATATTGCGATGAATATCGCAATATTTTGTTTCGTGATACTGTATCGATTTTTTGCAATATCTTAATTGGAAAAAAGTCCTACCAGATTTATGGTCTCGTTTTGAGTTAATATCTCGACTACTAGATCTTCTGTTCTGGTTAAGATTTTTTTTTGTTAAGGTTTGCATAAGGTGGTGTATTTTTAATGACAGGTTTCCTAAAATATTTTAATATATCGCCCTTTGATATCGGTAAAAAAAAAAAATTGTTTTGCGATACGTATCGTATCGCCAAATTCTTGCCGATACGCAGGTCTTCTGTTTATAGCTGCTAATGATGAGCTTCTTCTACTGGCTTTTCATCAGTTTACTTGTGTACTGGGAATCGTCCTCTTGATTATTTCAGTGAGTAACTAATTACTGTATTGGTATCGATGTTCCTCTGCTGATAATGGTAGAACTTTTGCAAAGGCTGGGACTATTAAATAAATGCGAAGCTGTAAGGATTGTTCGTGGCTTTCCATAGCTGGAGGCGGTGAAGTCCGAGTTCACAGGCTCTCAGGATGACCTCAATTCATTCATCTGTAAAAGCAAATCCTTCATCGGCGAGCTGAGGAACCTTCCGGAAAGCATAGCAGAAGTGGTCCGCATGGAAACGGACACCATTGTGGACCAGTGGATGGACGTGAGATGGTTATAAATCTCTATCTGTGTGTTTAGACTAACATTATTCGTCACAGCTGTTTAGCCCTCCATGTGTCTGTTTTAATTCCAGACGTCTAAGAAGACGGAAACCGAATCGGATCGTCTCAGGTCAGCCCTCGAGTTGTGGACAGAGGTCACCTCGATCGTTACCGACGTCGAGTGCTGGAGCGCCACCTTAGTTAGCGAGTTTATCGATGGACCTGTAAACCTTTTATCCAGTGCCAATATGGAGGAGTGCCTCAGTCAGTTTAAGGTCAGAACACACACCTGAGGAAGAAAATGTAATAAATTTGATTTAGATTTTAATGTACAAAGTTTCAATGCTTTTCATTCAAACAGCTGGAAATTGAAGGTAAAAAAGTGCTAATGGAAAGCCTGCAAGGAAAAGTAACCCGACTACAGGAAGTGTCAAAGAACCAGCAAAACGACATCGAGCTCCAGGTAAATTCTACAACATCTGGAAAACCCTAAAGCACCATAGAGTCTAAGTAGAGCTCATTTGGAAAGCTAGAAAATATTTTAATTACCACCTAATTTAAATATATTGCTTTAAATACATTATATGTGCATAGTTTTGGGACACCCAACTTTTCTATGTGACCATTCTATATCAAAGTGTCAACACTAGGGGTGTAAAGGTACACGTATTTGTACCGAAGTTTTTAGGTGCAGGGCTTTCGGTACGGTACGCACATCCAACAAATGCAATCCTTTTTACGTTAGGAGCGTATTAAGTGGTGGACCGCAGGTTTGTTTAGACTCCACCTCGCACTTTGAGTGCATTTTTTTAATTCATTGATTATTTTTGTATTATTATTCAACTTAGAAACAAACACAACAATGCAAGGGATATAAAAATAAACAAAAGTTAGCACAGTGTCACTGTAGCTACTCACGCTGTACCGGAAATAAGATTCCATAGGGCTAGGGTTAGCGGTCCTTTAGCACTTTATGTGCCGCTTCAAGAATTTCTCTTAAAAGGAGAAAATCCTGACAATTCTACATATCGAGAGACTTAATGAATGAAGACATTTGTTAAAGTCTGCTGAAATAAGCAGAACACTTAAGTAGAACATATCTTTAGAAAATGAAATATTAAATGTAAAACACAAACACACACACACACACACACACACACACACACACACACACGCAAACACACATCTGTATTACCCAAATGCAAACTATTTCATTAAATATTTTCATTGTGCTAATTTAATTGATTACTCATAAATTGACATAAAAAGTGTATTGCATTAATAAGATTGATTCTAATTTATTTTTGTATAAAATGTTATAAAATATTCTATTATATATTATATAACCAAGCAGGAATTTTATTCAAAATTGATACAAAAAATTTAAAGTGTTCCAAAGTTGATCACAAATGTTAATAATAATAAACTGTGTTAATTAAAAACTACAAGCGATGTTTATGTTTGGCATTTCTTTCCCCCCAACTGTACTAAAATCTAACCAAACGTTCGAGGTACGTACGGAACCGTGACCTTTGTGTAAAGTTACACCTTTATTCAGCACACAATCTTTGGATGTGGTCGCATGAAATTCTCCCTCCACTTGAAATAGGATATCCAGGCCTTGTTCCAGTATGACTATGCTTCTGTGTACAAATTCAGCTTCATGAAAATATACTTTACATGGGTTGGAATTGAAGATCTTGAGTTGCCTTCAGCCCTTGTGGCTTTATGAATCTCCACAAATCTTCACAAAATCTAGTGGAACATCTTCCCAGATTAATGGAGGTTATTATATGAGGAAATGGGGACTAAATCTGGATGTTCAAAAAGAAGCACATCCCAATCTTATGCTCAGGTGTCCACAAACTTTTGTTAATATATATGGTATATTTACTTGTACTGAACTGTATTTGTTCTCACACACTGTAAATCACTGTATAATGACGTTTAATTACAGGTCTATCATTAGTTGATCTTCATCATATACAGTAGACACAACGTATTTTAGTCACGTGACCTACTTTAACCACTATCCAATATATATATCCAAGGCGCTGGCAGCTGATCTAAGGATAAAGATCTTCCATGCTGAAGAGGTTTACGAGCAGGCTGCTTCCATCCAGAGGGACTTCAGCTGTCAGAGCCAGCAACTTCAAGACGCGATTTCCCAGCTGGCTGAACAACTGGACAGCATCGAGAGCAGACTGTCAGAGCTATCGCAGGCATCTGACCCAGAAAATGTGGCTAAGATAAAGGTTAGACTTTTCCATTTGCACCACAAATCTACTCGTTCTTCTTAACACACTCCTCAATCATGCGGCACCTCTTGCCGCTCGGCTGCACTCCTGAAATCAGATTTCGACCAAAATGACTTTTGACCGCGGGTATCTGATTTGTTATTTTTCAGGTGTGTATTTGATGATATTTTTAAGAATGTGTAAAAAAAAAAAGTGTGTATTTATCATGGATGTTTGGTTATTTCAGGAGCTCCAGAAGACTCTGAAACAGGTGGATAGTGGTTTAGACGTGACGAGCGAGTCTCTAAGAGTGCTTTGTAGAGCATATCCGGTTCAGCAACTAACCGCTTTGGGTACCAGCATCACCGAGCTGGTGAAGCGAAGTGAAGCGGCAGATCAGCGCTCCGGTCAGATCCTGCGAGCTCTACAGGAAACGCTTGTACACAGTTTTAATGGTAGGGGTTTCTATTGAGGTATATACAGTATCTAATAAAAGTGAGTACACCCCTCACATTTCATCAAACATTTTTGTATATGATGTCAAGGGATCATACTATAGAAATTAAACTTGGATATGTTTTATAGTAGTCAATATGTAGCTTGTATAGCAGCCCCAGACCATGATGATGCCACCACCATGTTTGAATGTAGGCAAGAAACAATTTTGTTGGTTCTCATCACCAGGGTGTCACCACACATGCTGGACACCATCTGAGCCAAACAAGTTTATCTTAGTCGCATCAGACCACAGGACATGGTTCCAGTAATTTATGCTCTTGGACATATTGTCCTTAGCAAATTGACGGCGATGCAAACCGACTTGTTGCAGCGTGTGGCGTACGGTCTGATCACTGACAAGTGACCGTATGTACATATATATATATATATATATATATATATATATATTTACAAGTGGACACACACAGGTTCTCCTTCACAGATCCACAGTCTGATCAATCGATTAGGCTTTTATTGTTACTACGACAACCAGATTTTTTTTTCCATCCAGATCCACCCACACAGACCATCTGCTCTAATAAGCACTAGGGTTGGTCCATCAGTGATCCATGCCTTTGTTTTGCTTTGCCTCTTTGCTCTCTGTCCATCTCTCCTCCTTTCCTCACTCACAGAACTCACACAGGATTTCCACAGTTGGCTCTCGGAGCTGAGAGCAGGTACTGAGCAGATTTCTGAGGGAGTAGGAGATGTTCCTGAGCCCACCACTCAGCTGCAGAGGCTCCAGGTAGCAGCATAATAATGTTTGTTGTATTTAGTCCGCAAATCATTCTAATTAAAGTATTTAAATGAAGCCAAGCTGCACTGCCTTGGCTATAAAACCTGCTGGATTTCTGTAACACATTCATCATCCTTCAGGTTTCCCTGCAGCAGCTTGGAGAAGGTGAGGAACGCCTGAGTAGGATTTGCGAAGAGAAAGAGAAGCTCCTAAAATACCTATCGAAATCTGCAGCTGGAGGAGTGCAGGAGCGTCTGGCATCGTGTCAGCTGGAGCTGGATGGATTTACTGCAGCTTGCAGACAGAGAGTGCGGAGTTTGGAGCAGAGCGCCGCCCTGCAGGATGGGTGAGGCACAAATATTGCATTATGCATTAAATAATTATATACATTAAATAGCAAATTAGTTTCTACGAGGGAAATGTAATTTAAGTGTTATAAGTATTTATAAGTAAGTATTTATAAATATATACTTTTTAATATATTTATATTTTTAAAACGGGTTTTTCAACTTTTAAACACGTTTTGTAAAATGTCTACAAGAATACATGTATATATATATTTAATTCAAAATCAATTAATAAAAATATAATTTATATAGTTTTTTCAAAAATGTATTATTTCTGTGAATTGTCTCCATAAATTGTTTCCATCTCATCATGCAAAGCTTAAAACTAAAAGCTGGTGAAGGCTAGCACCCACTTTTTTTTCTTTGAGAGATATGAAGCCTCCTTTTTATGCTGCCTCATTGACTTGCCTCCTCACCTCACCTACATCAGTACCTGACTTTACTAACACCCTTGAGGCTGAATGAATCTCCACAAAATCTGGTGGAACATCTTCCCAGAAGAGTGGAGGTTATTATAAGAGCAAACAGGGAATAAATGTGGAATTTGAATCTTCAAAAAGCACAAAGCAATCTAATGCTCTGGTGTCCACATTCTTTTGTCCATAATGTATAGCATTTTTGGAATTGATTATTTATCAATTACTTATTAAGGTTGGAGGTGAGTGTGGACGAGATGAGACACTGGCTGAGGCAGATGGAGAAAAACCTGCATAAAGAGGCAGCTGTGTGTGGAGCGAGCCAGCCAGGAGTTCCTGATTGCTCTGCACAGCTAAAACGCGTGGCGGAAATTCACAAAGTGCTGCTTGTGAGAAGGTTTGTTTTCATGTATTTGATTTTTGAGTTTTATTTGTATCACATTTCAACAATTGACATTGTCCAAAAGCAGCTTTACAGAAATAAATAGGTTACAAAATACGAATGTATATTTAGTGCTTATAATAATGAATTTATATTTAGTTTAGTACCTATATTTTTTCATAATAACTGGCGACTGTGGGAAAGAAAAACTCCCCTAGATGGTATTAGGAAGAAACCTTAAGTGAAACCAGACTCAGAGTTTGATCATTGTTAAGATGTACTGTTCAGTAATAGACACTTAAATGCAGAAATGTTCATGCCAACTGCAGCCTACACCATTGTAGCAGTCTGTTTTAGGGACTGTATTACTGGTCACGTTCTTCTTTCAGGATCCATCTGATCCATCCTAAAGCCCTTATATTCCATTATATGTTTAAAAAAAAAGAAAAAGGCTTATACTTGTCACGTTTACACTACAGCAGAATGAAATTCTTTCTTCGCATATCTGAGGTTGGTAGGAAGCTGGGGTCAGAGCGGAGGGTCAGGTTCAGGGCCTTACTCAAGAGACAAACAGTGGCAGCTTGGTGATAATAGGGCTTGAACCCACAACCTTCTGATCAGTAACCATTGAGCCAATACTTGGCCCTCAATTTGTTTATCAATAATTATAATTAAAACAATTATCTTTATGGTTGCTTTAATTCCGAGGCTTGTTTAATTTTTATTTGTCATTCGTTTTCTAAACTTTGGGTGAAAACTAGCAATGTAGACTTATTTATTTTATTGTCAACTTATAAAGACAAATATAAAAACAATGTGTTTGTTCTTAGGCCGTCTGTGGAGCGTCTGTATCAGGCATCTCTTCTCCTGTCCGAGGTGAACAGTGTCCCCGCTGAGCTCCTGTCCTCCCATCAGGCTCTGCTCCAGGAGGCATGGAGTCGCCTTCATCACCTGCAGGAGTACCAGGCCTTTGGGGAGGTGCTGAGAGCCATGGGGGACTGGCTAGAGGAGGTGAAGGGTCGGCTGGAGATGCTGGAGAGCACCGAGGGAAACAGAAAGGAGGTGGAGGAGAGACTGGAACGAGTGCAGGTATGAGGAGATATTCTCAGTCGGACTTGGATAGATCTAAACTCAGGTCAAGGTCACAGAGGTTTAATCAAGGTCGATTTCAAGGCAGCAATAATTTTATTTGGGTTTTGCCTTGATGATTACGCTGGTTTCTAGAAGAAGGGATTGCTTTCTGTCTTGTTTGTTTGAAATGTTTCCTAACATTAAATGTAACTAAAAATAAATAAAACACATATTTTTATTTATGTATATTTGGCAAACAGCCTTATCTAGAGGGACTTACGCCAGAAGGTAGATTAGAGTATAAAACATTGGACTTTGGATCTGAAGGTTGTGAATTCAAATTCCAGCCCCACCAAGCTGCCACTGATGGGCCCCTGAGCAAGACCCTTAACCCCATAGCTACTTAATTAGTTGTATGAATGAGATAAATATGTCACTATGGATTATGTAATAATAATATTAATGCTTTAAATGTAATTACAGTTATCTCAGTTAAGGTTTAGAGACCTTGCTCAAGGGACCAGAAGTGACAATATGGTGGTTCGAGGATTGGAGCTCACAGCCATTTGAGCAGAAGTCCAACACCTTATCCAAATAGCTATCACTATGATTGCAAGTTAATTGTTTCCAGCTTGCCTTGATAATGAGCTTTTAAACTGGTAGGTGGAAGCTCAGTGGTTTAGATGTTACACTTCTGAAAAAAAAGGTCATGAGTTCAAATCCCAGCACCACCAAACTGCTATTGTGGGGCCACTTGTACAAGGTCCTTTACCTTAAGTGAACAGGGGAATAAACAAGATCATGTAAATGAATAACGGTATCTGGCAAATGCTGTAAATGATTACACGCATGGAGTTTTATACTTGGAGTCGCATTTTATCCCCCTGATTTATGCTAATTTTCTATTGTGACTATTCCCATTAACATATTAAAAACTAAAATTGTTTTGAAATTGCAGAATTTCTCTCATTATCGAGAATAAATGATAAATATATTGTAATCTCTTGTAATCTAGTGTTTCTGTATTTCTTTCAACACCCCACTTCAACATACATCACTGCTTTGCAACCACCGTTCAAGTTTAAACCTCGTTAAAAAGTGTCTCTGTGATCGAAAATCACGAGACATTTTACAATTTCGACATGCCGGGCTCACCAAATTACCGTGTATCAGTGGTAGGGGATGCCAATACTTTAAAGCATCATTTTACAGGAAACAAATTGCAGGTTGTTTTTTTTGTAAATAAACATTTTTTATTTTATTTTTATTGTTATTTTATCTTTTTACCAAGGGTACCAATAGTTTTTAGCTGAACTCGTATCCTTGTGTGATATTGTAATTAACTCTCAGTATAAACCCGAGAACACGTGGTGATCCTTGACCCCACTGTCTGTCCTTTCACTGAAAGGATGATATATATTTAGAATATTTCTACAGTAGCTGTGTGTGTGTGTGTGTGTGTGTGTGTGTGTATACAGGATATCCTGTTAATGAAGGGTGAGGGAGAGATAAAGCTGAACATGGCTGCCGGGAAGGGCGAGCTCGTCATAAAAAGCAGTGGAGACGCTGGACAGGAAGTGATCGGTTCTAAGCTACAGGAAGTGGAGGACGCCTGGGCGGCACTGCTTTTAAGGGCTATGAGCTGCCACAGGTATGTATATTTGTGTATATATATTTATACTGTTTATGTATTTTCCTCTTATCTCTCATTAACAAACCATTTCTACCATTTGAACTCTCACTCACTTGATGTTTTTTGTTTTTTGCACCAGTGGGTTCAATTCCTAAATAGTGTCTATAGAAAAAAAACGATGAATGAATGAACCCAGAGTACTGTTTACAGCTATTTTGAAAGTGTATGTAATGTAATGTAACTCAGACTAACGAGTCTAAAACAGTATATCATTACACTTTTCTTTTCATTATTAAACTTAAGAACATTCACAAAAATAAAAAAGGAACTAGAGTTAGCGCAGTGTCACTGTGGCTACTCCCCTCCGTACTGGAAATACGATTTGTAGCGCGTTGTAAAACAACGATTTCAATTTGCACATGCGCGAAATCAGTGCCACTACCTGCCATCGCCATCTTTCTTACGGCAGTCCAGCGATATAAATTCTTTAGAATTTTATGTACGGCACCAAAAGTTCCTTTTACAAAGAGAAAATCCTGACCATTCCGCATATCGAGGGAGTGAATAATTAAAGGATGGAAGGAATATGGACTTTTCCTAACGTATGCTGAAATAAGTACAACTTAACACAATTGTAATATGTTTTGCATTTTTTCCCCCCTAAACGCCCCGAGATGAAACCGAACCGTGACTTAAAAACTTTGAGTTTCGTACAGAACCATGAATTTTGTGTACCGTTACACCCCTAATATACAGTACACATATACAATAAATGATTGGAACTATAGTTAAAGTTGGTGTATGTAGACATGTTGGGGATCTGCTTTTGAAAAATCGAACATTTGATATTATCTCTGATCAAAGCAACGAAATAAAGTAAATGACAAAAAAGTGTGAACATACACTATATGGACAAAAATATTAGGACACCTGACATTTTCACTTATATATGGTTCTTCGCCCAAACTCTTACCACAAACACAATTGTATTAGATGTCTTTGGATGTGGTGGCATGAAGGTTTCCATTCACTTGCACTAAAAGACACAAACCTGTTCCAGTGTGGCAATTCCTCTGAACACAAAGCCAGCTCTATGAAGAGATGCTTTCCAGGGATTGGAGTGGAAGATCTTCTGCTATAGAGCTCCAATTGGTCCTATTAATCACCTTTCAGGATGAATGTGAACACTGAACCCCAGGCCTCCTCACCTCACCCTACATCACTACCTGACTTTACTAAAGTCTTTGTGGTTACTATATACAGGCAATGGAGATTAAATATGGAATGTGATGTTCAAAATGAAGCACGTGGCAACCTTATGGTCAGGTTTGTCACGTTTGTCCATATAGTGTATATAGATAATGAAATATTAAACAAAACAGAAACGTGTATGTGTTTAGTCGTCTGGAGTGGACGGTGAGTCAGTGGGGGCTGTTTGTGGAGTCTCAAGCCCAGCTCAGGACCTGGTTGGAGCAGGTGGAAGCTGAGGTTAAAGGTCCACTGGAGCCTCAGCTGGGTCTCAGAGAAAAGAGGCAGCAGCTGGACAGACTGTGCCTGCTCTCGGCCGACGTAGAGGACCACCAAGGGGCGCTGTGTTATTTAGAGGAGAGCGCTGCCGAGCTGTACAAGCGCACCGGAGACCCCACCTTCAAGGAGGAGGAGACCGCTCAGCTCCGGGAGCAGTTCGATGACGTCAGAGCCGCTGCAGAGGTGACCCTCAAATTATGAGCTGAAAAGAAAATGATTGTAATAATAATATTAATAATGTGTTTAACCAATCACACTTCACAGGAGAGAGTCCGATTTTCAGAAGGCGTCGTTTTCGAGCACGAGAAGTACATGGCGACAGTCAGAGAGCTCACCGATTGGCTAATGTCCAAAGGGGAGGAGCTTCAGAGATGTTCTGACCCATCCGGTGACTCCGCCTCCATCGAGAGAAGGCTGATGGAAGTTCGGGTGAGAAAATTAAGCAAATATGTGAAATCAAGTACGAGAAATCTTTTTACAAAAAGGAAACAAAGATTTATCGAAAGTCCAAATGTGATCAGCGTTTATTTTGAACCAAATTTCTGCAGAGCCAATAGAAGAGCAGTGGGTGGGGTCATTTATTGGTATAGTTTTTTTCTAATTTGTTATTTATGCATATTTTCTTTTGTGACATTTTTTGCAAAAGATTATTACAAGCCAAAAAAGAATTTTTTACAACCCAATCCGCGAATTTGTATTTATTTATTTTGTTTGTTTCTTTTCTTTTTCTTTCTTTCTAGTAAAATAGAATTATTCTTTGTTATTTATGTATTTTTTTTTCATGCATGTATCACAAAACTTTAATTGCAACCCAATTTTGTATTTATTTATTTATTTATTTATTTATTTATTTATTTATTTATTTATTTATTTATTTATTCATTTATTTATTTCGATATTTATTATTAACAATTCAAACTACTTTACAATTACCTTATGTATATTTTATCATGAACATTTTTTAATTGAGTAATAAATTTACAAATTTTTTATTATGTTGCTTTTCTGAAATTTGTCTTAAAATAAGCAAATCTGCTTTTTTTTATCAAAGAGAAAATTCCTAATTTAATCTTTAATTAATTTAATCTTTTATTTTTTTATGGTTTATATGATTTCAAATCTCATTTTTAAATAAATAAATAAATAAATAACCCAGTTAATAAATTATAAGTCTAAATCTTTAACTCTTATGGTCTAAAACATTCACACACATTTCATTCATCAAACCATACACAAGAATTTGCACATTTGGAGTAACCCCCTATGTCCTCCTGACAGCTAATATTATTATGCACATACTGGTTGATTAGCTAACTGCTGGCAAACCAGCTCACGTTTCTTAAAGTTTGACACAAGTGGGATTTCAGCATTTAAATACTAGTTTACAACAAAATACAGCATTTCCATAGCAACCACATACCAAGTTGTTATCGTCTTCTGATCTTGGATGTGATTGGTTCAGAGTAAATAAATTACTTCGCTGACATCACTATCTGAGCTTGTGTAAAGCCCTGTCTCTGTTTTCTTCAATTGTGTTTGTGGTGTAACTATGTTGTTGCCCTGAAACCCCCCTGCCCCCCCCTCTTCACCCACCCTCTTTTTGTATAATCAGATTGAGCCTCAAAAAACAGCTCACACTGAAGATAGTGAAATGCAAAATATCACTCGGTTAAGGTTGGATCATTTTCTAGATTATTCGTTATCTCTGGTTTTGTTCTGACTTTTCTCCTTCCTATTTGTCCTGAGATGATCATCACTGCACAGTGAAAACGTGAAGAAAAATGGAATGAAACAAAAAATACAGATTTTTCTTATTGGTCAGCTTGATGGACTTTTATTTGCCCTTGGCTGTGTGTGTGGGGGTGTGTGTGTGGGGGGTGTGTGTGTGTGTGTGTGTGTGTGTGTGTGTGGATACAGGAGAGATATTTCTGGGATTCTTTTTTTCTGTGAACCTTTAATTTACTCATGGTATACAGTGACCTTCAGGATGAGCAGTACTTTCTGTGTTACTGTATCGGGTCTTATAATTTGAGCAGAAAAAACATTGTGTCTAATGTTTATTTTATTAATTGATTAACTTGTATTTATAAAGGGTTCCGGTATTTTTAAGGTGGAATATGTGGTATTTGAGTATAAACAGTATACACTCAATACACATTACTTACACTCTATATACTATACACATTACATACACTATATACTCTATACATTACATATACTTGTCAGGAATCTCATGGGACACGAAGCACGGCCAGATTATTCTGTCAGAAACTCTTGCAGGTGAGTGAGGACCCAAATGCAGGATGCGACAGGGAGTAAGGAAAATACAGGCTTTAATAAAGAAACACACTGAGCAGTCGGGCAGTCCAAAAACAGTCCAGGGTCAGAAACACAGGCAAACAGGGTGATGCAAGGAGAGACAAAACCAAAATCCAAAACAGTCCAAAAGCCAGCAAACAGAACAATATAGGCAGGGCAGAAACACAAACCAAAAACCAGTCCAGAGTTCAAAACCAGAGCCGAACGGGAGCAGGAGCAGGAACAGGAGCAGGAACAGGAACAGGAGCAGGAGCAGGAGCAGGAGCAGGAGCAGGAGCAGAATCCAGAGCAGGCAGGGTGGCAAGAATAATCTCAGGGGCTAGGGAGCTGGTAAAATAATTTAGCCCCGAGCTAAAGTGTTGGGTGTCCTTCAATACCAACAGTTGCGGGAAAAATGGCAAGATGGCCGCAGACAAAAAAAGGCGCGCTTCGCAGAACCGGAAGTGCGTGCTGTGTGCCCGGAAGATCCTGACAACACTACACATTACAGTACACACACACACACTGTACTGTATAGTGTGTGTACTGTAAAGCAAGTATATGTACTGTAGAGAGAATGTGTGTGTCTGTGTTGTGTGTGTATTGAGAGTGTACTGTATAGTGTGTGTGTGTGTATGTGTGTGTTTACTGTATTTAGTGTGTGTGTGTACAGTGTGTACTTTATACAGTGCACACACTATACAGTAGACACTCTATGGAATACACACTCTATACAGTACTCATACACTCTAAAGTACACACTCTATACAGTACACACACTATACACTACACACACACTATACACTACACGCTCTATATATTACACATACACTATATACACTACACACTCTATACCAGGGGTGGCCAACCAGTCAAGAGACCAAGAGCCGCATTTTTTCCTGTGTTACCGCAAAGGTCCACATCATACACATGGGCACACACGAACATCACCCATCCTTTTCTCTCACACACACACACACACACACACACCCTCTGATCAGCCAGATTTATTATATGACAGAAATGGACTCCTACAGTTCTAAGACCACAGGCCAGCCATTTTCAACAATGAACATTGTGTGCACTGTCTCACACACACAAACTCTCAGTTCAACCAAGTCCACAAACAAAAATATAATTTACAATAGCATTTTTCTTTTACTATGCATGTTGCTTAGTGGGACTTCTGCCATTCCAGGTCAGAGTGCAACTGTGATTCAATAGCGGTGTTAATGCCCCATATTCTTCAACAGTGTGGCGGGACAGTTGGATGTCTGATACCATGCGGTTTAGTTTGTCGTTTTCAGAAGACAAGATTTCAACAATGTCACTGAGGCATTTTTAATGAACTCCCCTTCATTGTACGGCTTTTCAGCTTGTGTAATGTTCCAAACCAGTTAAATCTGTATCTGCTTTTCTGCCTGAATTTTCAAAGTGACCAACTTGTGTTTGTGAAGTTTAGTCCCTTTTGGAAATTCCTGGTTGATGTTAGCATGGAGTGAGCAGAAGTGGTGCTGAAGATTTGAAACTTTGAAATGCGCTAATGACGCCTGACATAAGGCAGTATGACTTGTCATTACGTTCAACAAAAAAATATAAACTCTCCCACTCTGTTAAAAACGTCCTGTGTTCATCTTCATATTTTCCTTTTGCTGTGCATTTTTTCCTGCCATTTTAAGAGCGAACTTGGCACAAATTGTTTACGTAAAATTTAAGTAAACAATTTGCATACCAAAGTTTGTGTTTGTGTTTTTTTAATGTGCATGTTCGATTTGCTTGAGTTGATCATGCGCATGTGCGTGAGATGAAAATACTGCAAATGTTACCCAGTAGGGGCAAGATCATTTAAGTCTTAAAAATACCGTATTGAACTCAAGCGACACGAACACACACATTTTAAAAAAACACAAACACAAACTTCAATATGAACGTAAGAGCCGCATGAAACCAGCCAACGAGCCGCATGCGGCCCGGGAGCCGCAGGTCGGCCACCCCTGTACTATACAGTACTCATACACTCTATAAAGTACACACTCTATGCAGTACACACAGACTATAGACTACACACTCTTAATATTACACATACACTATATACACTACACACTCTATATATTACACATACACTCTATACAGTACACACACACTATACATTACACACTCTAAATATTACACATACACTCTATACAGTACATATTTGATATATTACACATACACTAGATACACTACACACTCTATGCAGTACACACACACTATACACTACACACTCTATATATTACACATACACTATATACACTACACACTCTAAATATTACACATACACTCTATACAGTACATATTTGATATATTACACATACACTAGATACACTACACTCTATGCAGTACACACACACTATACACTACACACTCTATATATTACACATACACTATATACACTACACACTCTAAATATTACACATACACTCTATACAGTACATATTCGATATATTACACATACACTAGATACACTACACACTCTATGCAGTACACACACACTATACTACACACTCTATATATTACACATACACTATATACACTACACACTCTAAATATTACACATACACTCTATACAGTACATATTCTATATATTACACATACACTATATACCCTACACACTCTATGCAGTACACACACACTATACACTACACTCTATACAGTACATATTCTATATATTACACATACACTATATACCCTACACACTCTATGCAGTACACACACACTATACACTACACACTCTATACAGTACATATTCTATATATTACACATACACTATATACCCTACACACTCTATGCAGTACACACACACATACACTACACACTCTATATATTACACATACACTATATACACACACTCTATGCAGTACACACACACTATACACTACACACTCTATATATTACACATACACTATATACTACACACTCTATATATTACACATACACTCTATACAGTACATATTCGATATATTACACATACACTAGATACACTACACACTCTATGCAGTACACACACACTATACACTACACACTATATATTACACATACACTATATACACTACACACTCTAAATATTACACATACACTCTATACAGTACATATTCTATATATTACACATACACTATATACCCTACACACTCTATGCAGTACACACACACTATACACTACACACTCTATATATTACACATACACTATATACACTACACACTCTATACAGTACTCATACACTTCATAATGTACACACTATGCACTACACACACTCTATACAGTACACACACTCTATACATTACACATACACTCTATACAGTACACACTCTATACACTACACACTCTATACATTACACATACACTCTATACAGTACACACACTCTATACACTACACACTCTATACATTACACATACACTCTATACAGTACACAAACTCTACACACACACACACACACACACACACACACACACACACACACACACACACACACACACACACACACACACACACACACACACACACACACACACACACACACACACACACACACACACACACACTCTCTCTCTCTCTACAATACACAAACACTTTACTGTATATACAGTACTCTATACGGTTAATCAATAAAATTTGATTAAATTGATGAAGTGTGTGAACTGAGCGAGTTCCTGAGCTCCTGCTCTGTGGAGGTGTGAGTGCTGTAGAGAAGAGTCTCCATCTGAGCCCCTCAGGGGGTAAAGACTAGAATGTCATCGCTTCTGATCCTCTATTATGTATTAATCAGCCTTTAATAGACTTTTAGTGGAAATAATGAAAAAGGCAGGAGTGTGTGTGTGTGTGTGTGTGTGTGTGTGTGTGTGTGTGTGTGTGTGTGTGTGTGTGTGAGAGGGAGAGAGAAAGAGGGAGAGAGAGAGAGAGAGAGAGAGAGAGCCTGTGTGAGAGAGAGAATGAATGTGTGTGAGTGTAAGAGAAAGGAAAGTGTATGTGCCTGTGTGTGTGTGTGTGTGTGTGTGTGTGTGTGTGTGTGTGTGTGTGTGTGTGTGTAAGTGAGATTTTGAGGTTGTGTGTGTAAGTGAGAGTGTGTGTGTGTGTGTGTGTGTGTGTGTGTGTGTGTGTGTGTGTGCGTGTAAGAGAGATTGAGAGAGTGTGTGCAAGTGAGATGGAGCATGTGTGTAAGAGAGAGAGCATATGTGTGTGCATTTGTGTGTGTGAAAGAGAGTGTCTAAGCGCTTGTGTGAGAGTGTGTGTGTGAGAGAGAACGAGAGAGAGAGAGAGAGAGAGAGAGAGAGAGAGAGGAGGACCCGAAAACGTCAAAAACACACTCACACACGCGCGCACACACACACACACACACACAGTAACAGAGAGACTGCTGACAGACAGGCAGGAGGTAAGAAGACGCGCGCGATAAATAGCCCCCGGTCCCCGTGCGGAAACGTCACGCGCCGCTCATGCGGCAGTTACCGTAGCAACTTTACCTCCAATCCCCGCCTCTCTCTCTCTCTCTCTCTCTCTCTCTCTCTCTCCCAACAGGAGCTGGTGGCACGGGGAGCGCGCGAAGGGCGCGAGCGGCTGCGACGCGTGCGGCTGAGCGCGGAGAGCGCGTGCAGGCTGACGGCGGCGACTGGCTGCGAGCTCATGGACGGCGAGGTTCTGGCGCTGGCGCGCGCCCTGCGGCAGTGGGAGGGGCAGGCGCTGCGGGCGCGCGACGCCCTGGAGAGCGCGGCGAGCGCGGCGAGCGGGGCCGAGCGCGAGCGGCGTCGCCTCGCCGAGCAGCTCGCGGAGGACACGGCGCGCCTCGAGCGCCGGCTGCGGGAGTGGGGCGACGCGCTCAAGCGCTCCGAGAGGCGCAACAGCGGAGCCGCCGCGGTGGAGGGCTGGAGCGTCGCTAAGGTAACTGGAGCGCGGAATTGGTCTGGATGGTTGTGGTGATTTTGATCAAACGATAACACGATATTTCCAACACTATATCGAACCGTTATACACGCTTATAGCTACCTGTTTCATTGTTTGAACTTTAACCACGCCCCCTTCTCCTACCTACCAAACGGTACCAAACAGTACTTTTTTTGGTTTACTTTATTAACCGTCAAGTACCAAATGTACATCATTTATACTAATATACTGCAAGTAGTGAATAGTTTAAACACCCAGAAGCTCAACAAAAGCTTGGAGAAGTTCACTTTGGTACCATGATGAATGTAGATGAAGATCTAAGGAGCAACATCTCTCTTTTTTCCTTTTTTCTTAAATGAATTAATTGTAAATCAGATACTGAAGAGTTTCAGATGAATGTAAACAGGGTTCCAGGTGATGTACAGAATTTCCAAATAAAACTAGACAGGATGCAACTGGACAATGCAAAGTCAGGTTTAGATGCCAGGATGATGTCCAATGATGTCTCATGAAGTTTTGATGCCTCATGATGTCTTATGAAGTCTAATGATGTATTGTGATGTGATGTCTCTTGATGTCTCATGTTGTCTTGTGATGTCTAATGATGTTTCGTGTTGTCTCATCATGTCTAGTGATGTCTCATTATGTCTTGTGTTGTCTCATCATGTATAGTGATGTCTTATGATGTCAAGTGATGTCTCATGATGTCTAGTAATGTCAAGTGATGTCTCATGTCTAGTGATATCTCATGTCTTGTGATGTCTTATGATGTCTGATGATGTTAATGATATCTAGTGTTGTCTTTTGATGTCCCGTTATGTCTAGTGATGTCTTGTGTTGTCTAATGATGTCTTATAATGTCTAGTGATGTCTCCAATTGTCTTTTAATGTCTAGTGATGTCTAGTGATGTCTCGTGGTTGTCTCGTGATAGATATCATACATCTACACATCTGACTTTTATCCACTCCAGTGTTATTTGGACAGCACTTAAACAGTGGACACTGTCCTCAATTATATTAGTTTTAGTATCATAAATTTGTCCCCTATACGTTGATCCCCTATTAAGCGAACCAGTGGGACAGTGATGGTGGCTCTCTGAGATGGACTGAGGAAGGGACCTTGAGAGAAACCAGACTCAAAAGGGTACCAGTCCTCATCACGAATGTCCGTTTGTTATAGTTCCATCATTGTTGAGGTTAACGTCTGTTCCCTGATGGAGACTTGAGGGCAAAACTGATTTTACTCAGGAGACTGAATACATTTTCTAATTAAAATCGAGGTGATTGAATTGAGTGATTCCAAATTGTTCCACTAGAGGGTGACACTGAACAATGAACTCAGACAACCACAACAGCTACTGAAAAAAACAACCTTTTTATTATCAAACAGCTTTTCAAAATATTGCTATTTTTTTTCATCTACTGCAGTATTATGTCCTACATTATATTTACTAAAGTATTGGAACACCTGACTTTTCCCAACCATATGTGGTTCTTTTCCAAACTGTTACCACAAAGTTGTACACACAATTGTGTAGGACGTCTTTGGATGCAGAAGCATGAGATTTTTACTTACGTTGAACTAGGAGACCCAAACCTGTTCCAGCATGACATTAAGTGCACAAAGCCAGCTCCATGAAGATCTGCTTTATATGGGTTGGAGTGAAAGATCTTGTTTTTGAAAACTTTTGGGATGAATGTGAGCGCCGACTTTACCCCAGGCCTCCTCACCTTCTCACCACACCAGTACCTGACTTTACTAACACACTTGTGGTTAAATGAATCAACACAAAATCAACATCTTTCCAGGATTGGAAAGTTTTTTATAAGAGAAAACGGCATCGAAGTATAGAATGGGATGTTCTGGTGTCTACAAACCTTTGGCAATGTAGTGCATTATCAGTAGATTTATGATATAATTTGTGTGCTACATTTGTTTTGTTTTTCTATCCAAAGCGACTAACATTTATCTCATTTATACAACTGAGCAGCTATGGGGTTAAGGGCCGTGCTCAGGGGCCCAGGAGTGGCACTTTGGTGTGGCTGGGGATTTGAAATCATGACCTTCGGAGCCAAAGTTTACTACTTTAACCGCTAAGCTACTACGTGCCACGATTTAAACATACAGTACTGATATCGTGATTTCACTGTGCTTTAATCTAAAAATGATCTTGATCAGGAACTTTATATTTTATAAACTGATATTTTTTATGTATAATCATTTAATTACAAACAGACTGAATGCAGCAAAACTGTGATTTTTTTTAATTGTAAAAAGAAATGGCATATAGGTATATATGTATATGTATGAATGTATGTATATATATTTTGTGTACTGTCAGTTGTATGTAAGAGAGAGAGGGGGTGAGTTTAAGAGAGATGAAGAGTGATAGAGAGAGAGAGAGAGAGAGAGAGAGAGAGAGAGATGGTGAGAGAACTGTGAAAATGATTCCTATTTAAACAAAACAAATAATATCAGCAGATAATGGAATGCGGTCCACACACACACACACACACACACACACACACACACACACACACACACACACACACACACACTCTCATGGTCTGTATCTTTTCTCTCTCTCTCTCTCTCTCTCTCTCTCTCTCTCTCTGTCTATTTTTGTTGTTGAGTTGTTTGTCTGTCTGTCTGTATGTCTGTCTGTCTGTCTGTGTCTAAATCGGTCTCTCTGTCTGTCTGTCTGTCTGTCTGTGTCTCAATCTCCCTTTCCCCCTGTCTGTATTTTTGCTGTTGTTGGGTGTAAGTCTGACAGACTGTCTGGCTGTCTGTCTATGCTTTAATCCACCTGTCTGTCTGTCTGTATTTATATTTGTCTGTTGTTGGGCTTTTGTCTGTATGTCTCTCTGTGTCTCAATTTTCCTGTTTGTCTGCCTGTCTGTCTGTATTTATGTTTGTCTGTCGTTGGGTGTCTGTCTGTCTGGCTATGGCTCATTCCGCCTGTTTGTCTGTCTCTCTGTCTGTCTGTCTGTATTTCTGTCTGTCTGTCTGTCTGTCTGTCTGTCTGTCTGTCTGTCTGTCTGTCTGTTGTCGGGCTTTTGTCACTATGTCTCTCTGTGTCTTAATTTGCCTGTCTGTCTGCCTGTCTGTCTGTCTGTCTGTCTGTATTTCTGTCTGTCTGTCTGTCTGTCTGTCTGTAGGCTTTTGTCACTATGTCTCTCTGTTTCTCAATATGTCTGTCTGTCTGTATTTATTTATGTCTGTTGTTGGTTTTCTGTCTGTATGTATGTCTGTCTGCTTGTCTCTTGGTCTCAATCTTTCTGTCTCTTAGTCTGTATGTCTATGTTGCAGATGTTTGGATTTCTCTTTTATCCTGAATCATGAGTTTGTTTTTTACACTTCAGGATAAGAAAAGTGTACGACAGAGTGTGTGTGTGTGTCTGTTTGTGTGTGTGTGTGTGTGTGTGTGTTTGTGTTTATGTGTGTGTGTGTGTGCGCACGCAGTCTGTGTTCCAGCATCTGCTGATATTATTTTGTTTGTTTAAATTGGGATCATTTTCACACTCTCTCTCCTCTGTTTTCTTCTGTCTCTCTTATTCTGTTTCTCTCTGTCTCTTCACCTCTCTCTTTTCCTCTCTTCCATCCTACCAGCCTCATTTACTCTCTCTATCTCTCACATTCTCCCTTTCTTACTCTCTTTCACACATACAGCCTCACTTTTCCTCCCTTACCTCTCTCTTTTCCCTTTCTCTTTGTCTCTTTCCCACTCTCTCTCTTTTCTCTCTACCTCTCCCTCTCTTCATTTCCTTTTTCTTCCTCTTTTTTGCTCTTTCACTCTTTAGCTTGCTCTCCCTCTTTCTTTATCCATCTCTCTTTGATCCCCTGCCTTCATTTCTGTCTTTCACCCACTCTCTCTCTCTCTCTCTCTCTCCTCTCTCTCTCTCTCTCTCTCTCTCTCTCTCTCAACCCCTTCTCTCAGTCTCTCTCTGCATTTTCCGGTGTCCGGACTTGTTTATGTTACATGCTCGTTTGCGTGGCTGAACCTCTCCAACATCTGACAGCTGAATCCCAGTGAGAGAAGAAGGGGAAGGAGAAAGGAAGGAGAGAGAGAGGGGGGGAGAGAGAAAGAGAGGGAGGGAGGGAGTAAAGGAGGGAAGGAAAGACACATGTAAAATAAGAGCTGATGCTTCACAGTACAAGAAAAAGGAGGAGTAAGAAAAAAGGAAGAGGAGGAGAGAGCGAGAAGGAGGAGGAAAATTGTTTTCCCTCGCTTTTTTTTTTTTAACTCTCTAGATAGTGACTGCATGCTGGAAAGAGGGAGGGAGGGAGAGAGAGAGGGAGGAGGAGGAGGAGGAGAGGCATGAGACTGGCTCTGCAGAATCTCAGGCATGCTTATGGAAGAGAGAAAGCGTTCAGGACTCTTTCCTTCCTTTCGAGGAACAGAAACGCTTTTGTGGAGCCCTGCAGGCTGAATGGAGCTGTGTGTGTGTGTGTGTGTGTGTGTGTGTGTGTGTGTGTGTGTGTGTGTATGTGTGTTTGTATGTTTGTATGTGTGTATATGTGTGTCCCACTGCCATCATGGTGCAGATAACAGAAAATTGCATTTCTACTGTAAATGTGTCAAGCGTGTGCTGATCTTGTGTGTGTGTGTGTGTGTGTGTGTGTGTGTGTGTGTGTGTTTGTGTCAGGGGGTCCTTGAAGGCCTGCAAACGGCTGAAGTCATGGAGGAGAAGCTAAAGGCTCAACTCAACGAGCTGTGCGGGTTTTCCAGCGATCTGGGCACTCAGTCAGAGCGGGTCAGCGCTCTCATCAAATTGCACAACAGGTGAACACACACACACACACACACACACACAGCATGTTAACATACTCCACATGTTCTGAGCATTACGCTTCATTCCTGTCAGCTTCGGGGTCAGGAGAAGTGTGTGTGTGTGTGTGTGTGTGTGTGTGTGTGTGTGTGTGTGTGTGTATGAGAACTCTTTAGTGCACTCTACTTTTTAGGTGATTAAAAATATTTTTTAAATAATAGCTTATTTATCATACAGTTGTGTGAAAAAGAAAGTGCACCCTCTTTGAAATGAATGCTTTTGTGTATCAGGACAGAATAAAAATCCACTGGTGCTTATGAGGTTTTAGAATGAGGTAAACACAATCTCAGATGGACAACACGTGACATATTCCATGTGCGACCATCTCTATAAAAGTTGTAGATTAGCTGATGTGGAGCATTCAGGTGTTTTCTAAGGAGAAAAAAAAACAACAGCAGTGGCCTCAAAGGAGCAACAGTCGCCACCTATCAATCTGGGAAGGGTAATAAGGCTATTTTTAAACAATTTAAAGCTTGTTATTCTGCAGTGAGGAACATTTAATTACAAGTTTAAAACTATCAAGACAGTTGCCAATCGTTCCAACAGTGAAAAGCCAGAGACATGACAGTCCTCATTTCGCATGTTCAGTGTGAAAGTTCATAACCATTCAATTAGAAAAAGACTGAAAAGTTATAGTTTGCAGGGATGTGCATCTCCATAACTCTGGCCGATGCGATTCACATCTCAATGCCTACCTGACGATACGATACATTAAAGATACATATGAATCCGCTACCGAACACGATGCGATTCAATGCACTGCGATGCAATGTGGAAAAAATCCAATTGCTTTGCAATTCAATATGATACAAATATTTTATTTACAGCTTTTATTTTTTTGGTTCAGACAGACAGCAAATCATCAATTTACTTAAGTGTCTTCTGACTTCTAACGCACGTCTCTTTCACAAACAACTGCTTGTTTTGTTGCGCAAAAGAAAAAAGATAAAGTAAAACCAGACTTTCTTTTCCTGTTGTGTGTGCAGGAAGTTACATCTCTACCTCTGCCATGTTAATCTGTATTCTATGTCAGCGGTCCCCAAACTTTTTTGCGTTACGTCCCGGTTTAATATTTTCACGGAAAGGTCTTTAAGGTGTGGCGGATAAATACAACAAAATAAAATTATACAACCATAAAAAAGGTATTTTATAAATAGTATAATAAACGTGAATCCACTGTGTTGTTTTTTTGTTCATTTTGCTCACTTGGGGGTTTGAATTTAGCGGTAATGTATTATGTGTTAGCGGCCGGAGCCCCTTTAAGAAGGTAGTGGGTGGAGGTAAGACATGTGACCGAGGCATCATGGCATGCATCAAGAGTGAGACATAGACAGATGTGGCGGAGAGAATCCGGTCATTTTCTGAAATAAAACATCGTTCAGAATCAGAAAATAAATAAAACAGAAATAATGTAAGTTATGTGTTCCTTCTCTGCGGCCCGGTACCAATTGACCCACAGACCGGTGCCAGTCCGTGGCCCGTGGGTTGGGACCACTGTTCTATGTGACTCTCAGGACACGCCCCCTCGGTCTCTGTAGTGTTGTGATGCGTCATATTCACGTAGCAGCAGCGGCGCTGAGAGAAACAGTTTAGCTATGAGAAATCGATCTACATATCAAATATTGGTTGTAAATTATTTTATAATAAATAAATGTATAGCACATCTACTGATAATTATATGTCAATTGGTTTTTACTTTAACTTGTATCTAATGCACATTTTTTAAAATTGATGCATCACATCGTTACTTTTATGCCGATGCAAAGTGCTGAATCTTACCATCCCTAATGGCTTGTTTGAAAAGGCTGAGAGGAGAAAACTTCTTCTCTCGAAAAAGAAGATGAAAGCACAGTTTAGGTTACATCTGAACAGACCTTAAGACCTCTGGAACAATGTCCTTTTGACAGACGAGACCAAAGTGCATACTTATGGTTATAATGCAAGATGCCACATTTGGCAAAATCCAAACATATGAGAATAAACAAGAGATTTATGCTGATTTTGAAGCCTTAGAACCTGATAATGTTGCACTCATTGAGTCGAACCATGAGTTCCTGTACAAAAGAACAGAATGAAGGTGGTGCAAAGTCCAGACTTCAGCCTGATTGAAATGCTGTTGCAGGACCAACTTAAGAGAGCCGTCCATAATCAAATGCCCTTAAACCACAATGAACTGAAGTGACGTTGTAACACGAGACAAAATTCCTCCACAATGAAGGTGCTTCTACAAGCCTTTGAACCATGCGGGTGTACTTACTTTTTCACACATCATAATTCTGGCTGGATCTTTGTGTTTCTGTTTTTTTATTTTATTATTTTTTGTTTAAGTGTCTGTGTGAATGTTTTGTGTGTCTTTCTGTATGTGTTTGTATTTTTTTTTTTGTCTGTGTGCATGTTTTTGTGTTTGTGTGTGATTGTGTGTATGTTTGTGTTTTTTTTTGTATGTAAGTGTCTGTGTGCATGTTTTTGTGTTTATGTGTGTGTGTTGTGTGTGTGTTTCTGCGTGTGTTTGTGTTTTGTATGAAAGTGTCTGTGAGCATGTTTTTGTGTGTGTACACATCTGTGTGCATGCTTTGTGTGTGTGTGTGTGTGTGTGTGTGTGTGTGTGTGTTTTTGTATGAAAGTGACTGTGAGCATGTTTTTGTGTGTGTACACATCTGTGTGCATGCTTTGTGTGTGTGTGTGTGTGTGTGTGTGTGTGTGTGTGTGTGTGTGTGTGTGTGTGTGTGTGTGTGTGTGTGTGTTTGGGTGTGTGTTTGGGTGTGTGACGTGTCTGTGTGCATGTTTTGTGTGTGTGTATGTGTGCATTTGTTTCCGTGTGCATGTGTGTTTTTTTTTGTATGTGTCTGTGTGCATGTTTTTGTGTGTGTGCATGTTTTATGTGTGTTTTCGTGTTTCTGTGTGCGTTGTGTGTGTGTGTGAGTGTGTGTGTGTGTGTGCTTTTGTGTGTGTAAGTGATTGTGTGTGTTTCTGCGTTTGGTTTTTGTATTTAAATGTTCTGTGTGCATGTGTGCACATGTGTGCACGTGTGTGTGTGTGTGTGTGTGTGTGTGTGTGTCTGCGTGCTTGTGTATTTTGTATAAAAGTGTCTGTGTGCATGATTTTATGTTTGTTAGTGTACTTTTGCGTGTGTGTATTTTGTGTGTTTAAGTGTCTGTGCATGCATGTTTTTGTGTGTGTGTGTGTGTGTGTGTGTGTGTGTGTGTGTGTGTGTGTGTATGTGTGTATGTGTGTGTTTTACAACATTTTTAATTTTAGATGCACTTTATTAAATAGATTAAAGTTATTACAACTACTCATTCTCTCTTTCTGTCTCTCTCTTTCTTTCCATTTTTCTTCCTATCCGCTTATTTTTCTCTCAATCTCTTCATACTTCTTTCTTTTCTCTCTCCATCTCTTTTCCAATTTCTGTTTATTAATCTCTCTCTCTCTCTCTCTCTCTCTCTCTCTCTCTCTCTCTCTCTCTCTCTCACCATTACTTTCTGTTTCCTCTCTATCTCATTGTCTTTAAATCTCTGTTTCTTCCTTTCTTCCCTCTCTTTTTGTGTGTGTGTGTGTGTGCGCAGTCTGAGTCTGCGAGCAGCTCGCGAGTGTCAGAACAAGGAGAAGCTGTTGGAGCAGCGTTTCCGCTCGTCTCTTCGTGATTTTCGTCAGTGGCTGGTGAACGCCAACATCTCCACGGCTAAATGCTTCGACTCTCCTCACAGCATTCAGGAAGCTTCCAGCAGCCTCCAGAGGATCCAGGTACCGAGCCAGAACATTCCCACTTCCTCCCTCAGCACGGGCTTCAGATAACGGCCGGCATGTCTGGAGCCGGGGAGCCGTCTCCATGACAACAACTCACCTCAAGGAAAAAAGAAAGATTTTCGTGGAAAAAAACAAACGAGTAGCATTCAGTCACGGAACTGGCGGCCATTTTCCCTCCAAATTAGAGCTGTCAAAATAAACGTGTTAACTGAGCCCATTGTATCGGACTGTTGTTATTCATTCTAGCCATTCGAATTGTGATCGGTTTGTTGCATTTTTTGCATGTATATGATACATCAGTGGCTAAAATGTTGGACTTTTGATCAGAAGGTTGTGAGTTCAAATCCAAGCACTAACAAGCTGCCACTGCTAGGCCCTTGAGCAAGACCCTCAACCCTCAACTGCTCAGTGTATAAATAAGATAATTGTAATTTAGTCTGAAGGTCATCTGCCAAATGCTGTAAATGAGGTGGTGTCTCACTGGTTAAGGCTTTGGACTTTAGACTGGAAGGTCGTGAGATAAAATCCCAGCACCACTAAGCTAGTCCTTATGAAAGGCCCTTAACCTTCAACTGCTCAGTTTTAAGTCAATCTGGATAATAAAATCTGCCATAAATGTAGTGTAATGCATCATTAATAAAAGGAGAAGTTATTGGAGATTGGAGCTGGAGTATGAACGCAAAATGAACGGCCAGCAGTAGAAGTCTTGGTCGAGGTCCAGATTGGCCCCAGCAGGTCGCTAGCCAGATATGAGCCAGGCTTTGACAAAGTGACAAGCCTTTCCCAGGTCCCATGGGCCACTTTATGAACCCGCCAAAATAGCCAAGGACATGCCAGAGTGGTCTGTTTTATAGTCTCAATTAGGAGCATAAAAAAGCCATGAGGACCCTGGACAGCGCCTTTGCATGGGAATGATGTACGGCTGCACATTAAAACAGACGTCACGGCTCGAGCGGAGAAACACCGGCCACTCTTTTATTTATTTATTTATTTGATTATTTATATCTGCAATATACATATATTTATATTTCGGATGTTTTCTGCGTGGCTGAATCAGCTCAGTGCTCAATATGGCAGGTGTTATTATATTTCACGCTATATGATCCGAGTCGAGAGAACGTGAGCAGGCGAGCATCACAGATGGTGCTGAGACAAGGGGGGTGGTTGTGGTGGTTGGGAAGGACGCTTCGTTCTGGCGGTTTACGGACGTGAACGCTCGGTCTTTAGCAGGCTAAGTGGTGTGTCTGAGTGACATCTCGACGCTTTGTGCTCCGCAGGAGTTCCTGAGTGACAGCGAGCAAGGGCAGACCCGGTTAAATGACGTGCTCTCCCACGGCGAGCGTCTCACTGCGGTGGTGTCTGCTGACAAGCTGGAGGTGGTCAGGGCTAAAGTCAATGCTGCCAAAGATGACTGGAGGAACCTGATGGACAACCTGAAGCAGAGAGAGACCATATTACAGGTAAGTGAGAAGGAATAAATAGCAAGAAAAATGTTCAGCGAGTCACTTCCCATAAGCAAATCTGCTTTTCCCGCTAAGTACTGAGTTGGAAATTATTAGCACCCTCATGGATACCACCGTGTGGAGCCTTTCTTAGAGATAATACGTTAATATGATGATAATATTTTAGGTTATTGACTCATTTGTACAAATATGTAGACCAAGATGGACATATAGTTTAAATTCAGACATTCTGGGATATTGGCTAAAACGTGCATTAGCTTCTTCAATCCGGTTTTAAACTCAGCTTATATGGTACTTCAAAGAAGTTCAGGAAGCTCTATAGCACCCATAAGTACAATAAATAACAATGAGCCCAGAACATGACAAAATGAAGACTTAGAATGCATAGGAAATCGAAATAGCACTGTAAAGGTGAGCACAGCAAGGTAGCAGAGCTACGACAGGACACGAAACAAAGCTCATGGTGTCATAAATACAAACTGACACGATATCCAAGCTTGAGACGTGACAATTTGTGGTACAAATGTATGAATAAAAACATCCTAATACCTATAATACTGTATAATTATTAACATCACAATATATATATCGCAGCGAAACGTGACACTCTTCTGTTTTAATTGAAAGCCGCATGTATCTTTTTTTCCTCCGGCGTTGCTGCAGGCTGAGAATATTTCAGCGTGTAAGCACAATTTTAATGAAAGCATATTACCCAAAGGTACAGAAACTGAGGTCTGTGTGTGTGTGTGTGTGTGTGTGTGTGTGTGTGTGTGTGTGTGTGTGTGTGTGTATGTGTGTGCGTGTGTCAGGGTCTGCAGTGTCAGATGCAGGAGTTTGAGGCAAGTGTGGAGCCTCTTCAGGACTGGATTAACAGAACGGAGATGAGCGTACAGGAGAGCAGCGCTCGTCTTCATGATCTCCCCGCGAAGAGACTGGAGCTGAGCAAACTGCAGGTACAGAGTAGAGACCTGCACAGGACGGATTGTTCTGTCCTGCTCCCACTCGCAATGTTTAGGTTTTGTCCCGCTCCCGATTCTTTCACCCGAGCGGGACGAATTTTGTAGTCCTGCTACTGCAGAAATATGTTTCTTTCTCCCGCCTGCAATATTTCAGTTTTGTCCCGTTACCACCCACAAAAGCCCACACGTAAAATGTCTTATTAGTTTTATTTTCAATGCACTGACTGCTTCTTCCTGCTACTCTGCTTTTTTTTTGTTGCATGTTTTACTTACTTCCCTTTTGAATATGAATGAAAAAGAAATAGAAAATTAACAAAGGTTTTGTTTTATTTGAGTTAGAATTTTTTGTAAATGATGAACATGGACATGAACAAGGAACTTTTTATTTTAGTTGCCCTTGTTGCTTTTGTGCAGTAGATACATAACAGTTTATTTGGTTTTAGTAGTTTATTATTCTTTTATATATATATATATATATATATATATATATATATATATATATATATATATATATATATATATATACACAGTGAGGAAAATAAGTATTTAAACACCGTGCTATTTTGCAAGTTCTCCCACTTAGAAATCATGGAGGGGTCTGAAATTGTCATCGTAGGTGCATGTCCACTGTGAGAGACATAATCAAACAAACAAACAGAAATCACAATATATGATTTTTAAACTATTTATTTGTATGATACAGCTGCAAATACCAACTCCTAACTCGACAGCGTGCAGCCCAAAAAAATCACTCGAGACATTAATATTGTCATTAGACACCTTAATGAGGCCTATTGTAAGGAATTAGCTAGTCAGCAGGGATGCTAACTTTTGCACTTGGTAATAAAGAGAACTGCTGACTGGGAGTCGTTTGCGGTAATGTTTATGCTGTGTCTTTTAATGGGACTGTTTGGGGAAATAAAATAATAATTATTTTTTAAAAATCCCAGCAGGGGGTGCGCTAACCGGGTGCATGTCTGCTGCGTTCATGCATTTGTTTTTCGAAAATGAAAACCAAATGATGAAATAATTACAATTTTTGCTCAAAATGTTAAACTCATTTATAGTTTCTTGCCGTTTTATTGGGTAACTTTGGGTTTTTGGTTCTCTTGAACTACCCAGATAAAAAAACATCAGCGCAGAATCCATCAGTGGCTTCATCCAATGTTCTGGTTCACTCTGAGAAGTTAATATGGATCTCTAGATCCAACAAGAGGAAATGCGAGTCTCACACTTGTCCTCTTTCTTTACACACTCATTGCAGAAAAATCCTGCCCTTGCGCCTCCTCTGCCCCACACTGTGCACCCCTTCCCTTCCCCACCTTGCACCATGTTCTAGGGATGCGCATTTCCATAACTGAGGCCGATGCAATTCCAATCTCAATACATAAGCAACGAAACGATACACCCCAATTACGATGCAGTTCGATCCGATTTCCATTCGATTCAACACAATACCATGCAAAAGAAACAATATGATGCTGTGCAATTCAATATGGTACAAATAGTCACTTTTATTTCTTTGGTTCAGACAGCAAATCATACATTTTTTTATTTTAAGTGTATATTTTAAAAATGAGACCCAACAAACAACATTTCATCATAAATACGCTGGGAATATAGCATTGGGCTCGTGTGGGTTTTTAATGTGTTTACTGTTCCGGCTTGCTAGTTGGTGTTGGAGGAGATGGGCTCCATGGAATCAGAGCTGGGAATGCTGAGAGAGAGAGCTCACAGCCTGTGGGAAGGTCAGGCAGCTGGGAAAGGCTTCGTGCATCGGGTCTGTCAGCTTGCAGCGCGGTACTTGGCCCTGAGCAACCGCACTAAGGTAACAAGTTTAAATCCTGTTCTTACTTTCTCACACACAGCTGAAATAAGTGCATGCAGTTAGAAATGCTCAGTGCATACTTTGGGAATGTTGGGAATATTGATGTGTGAGGAATCCCGATGTGTATAATGTGTGTTGTGTGCTGAAGTGTAGGGAACGCTGAACTCTACGGAGTGCTTAATTTTAGAGAATGATGACGTGGTGAATAGTGAGCTGTACACAATATTGAATATCAAAGTGTAAAGTGTACTAAAGTTTGAGCAATATCCAAGTTTAGGGAGCACTGAAGTCAAGGGAATACTGATATGGGGGAATACTGGAGTGTAAGGAATACTGGAGTATAAGGAATACTAGAATATAAGGAATAATGAAGTTTATAGTATATTGAGGTGTAGGAATACTGACAGGGAATTTTGGTATGTTGAGAATATTGGAGTGTAGGAAATATTGAGGTTTATAGTATGTTTAAGTGTAGGGAATACTGGAATGCATGGAATACTGACATAGGGAATACTGGTGTTTAGGGATTACAGGAGTGTAGGGTATGCTGAAGGTTATAGTATATGGAAATGTAAGGAATACTGAAGTGTAATGAATAATAAAATGGGAAATACTGAAGTATAGGAATACTAGATTGCAGGGAATACTGGAATGCATGGAATATTGACATAGGGAATACTTGTGTGTAGGGAATGCTGAAGGGAATATTATATAGAAATGTAAGGAATACTGAAGTGTAATGAATAAAATAATGTCAAATACTGTAGTATAGGGAATACTAGAGTGTAGGGAATACAGACATTAGAAATTCTAGAGTTTAGGGAATACTGGAATGTGGGGAATACTTGTGTGTAGGGAATACTGGAGTGTAGGGTATGCTGAAGGGTATAATATATAGAAATATAAGGAATACTGGAGTATAATGAATAATACAATAGGGAAATACTGAAGTATAGGGAATACCGACATAAGGAATTCTAGAGTTTAGGGAATACTGAAGTGTGGGGAATACTGGAGTGTATGGAATACTAAAGTGTAGGGAATACTGACATGGAGAATTGTAGAGTTAAGGGAATACTGGAGTGTGGGGAAATCTTGAGTGTAGGGAATACTGAAGTATAGGGAATACTAGAGTGTGGGGAATACCGACTTTCTGGGAATACTGGAGTGTTTAAAATTATTTTAGAAGTGTGTTTTTATTTAAATTGTGCTTCACTGAACTGCTCTGGAAATGCCTTAACACCAGTTTGAGAAAAGTAGAAAGCATGTAGTATAAGAGAAATGTTCTGTAGCATTGTGGTGGTCAGCTGCAGGAAGAGACGCTGTGCAGTGAAGTATAAATATTAAATTATGGAAAATGTACTGTAAGTGCTGCTGCTGCAGAATACAGTTGACCTTTAAACCTGTGTTTGTTGGTTTGTTCTCTGCGTTCTGATTATCGCCCCGTGTGATTTATTACACTCTCATCAGGCAGATAGCACTGCAGGCTGAAAGTCATACCCACTTCACCATCATGAAGCCGTGTTTGATTTCTAATGTTGTTTGCTAATTGTTTACTAATGCTGCTCTTGAGGGAACACAATCAGTGGGTTTGTTGAAAAGCCAACAGCCACCACTATGAGGCCTTTCTAATCCAGGTTGCTAATATTTTGATTCTGACGAGGCTTTTAACAGATAAACTCAACAAGGGTGCTGAGTTGCAGTTATAAGAAATATGGGTACTTGTGGAGATTCATTAAGGGAAAATATTTTGCCTAAGCAGGGCTAAGAAGTGAAGTGAATACTGAAGCATATGGAATGCCAAAGTAAAGGAAATACTGAAGTGAAGGGAATACTGAAGCATAGGGAATAGTGAAGGGAATACAGAAGCATAGGGAATGCCAAGGTAAAGGAAATACTGAAGTGAAGGGAAAACTGAAGTGAAGGTAATACTGAAGCATAGGGAATAGTGAAGTGAAAGGAATGCTGAAGTAAAGGAAATACTGAAGTAAAGGAAATACTGAAGTGAAGGGAATACTGAAGTGAAGGGAATAGTGAAGTGAAGGGAATACTGAAGTGAAAGGAATGCTGAAGCATAAGGAATGCTGAATTGGCAGATTTATTGCAGCGTACAAATTACTGAAGCATAAGGAATGCTGATGTGTATGAAATTCTGAAGCACATGGAATACTGAAATATAGAGAAATGTCGACCTGTGCTGACTACTAAAATATACAGGACACTAAAGTGTAAAAAATTAATGCTGAAGATTATGGAATATGGAAGAGCATGGATTTCACAGCACTGCACTTATATTTCTCTTGTCTAAATATGAACTAAAGATTTTTTTTTCCTGGACCTCCACAGGAGAAAGTCTCCCGAGTGGAGCGTGTAGTGGGGGAGCATCAGCTCTTCTCCCAGGGCTTACAGGAACTTCAGAGCTGGGTTTCAGAAACCCAGCAGACTCTTGAAACCTGCAGAACTTCTACCGCTGACAAGAGTGTCCTGCTGACAAGAATGAGCCAGCTCGAGGTACGGGGACTTGCGTTACTTATGATGTGACCGAATGCACTAATTGATCTGAACCTTTCACACTGTAATATAATAATTAGGAGAGGATGATTCCCCCCCCGAGCTTATAACCATTAAGCCACCGATGTCAGTGTTTCTCCTGGATTGGAACTCACTGTATTTACCAAATAACTTACACCACCACCCGCAGAAATCCTTCATGGAGCCCAGTAAAGTATGGAGCTCTGGGTTTTTTTTTACCTTCTGACCAATCAGGTCACAGCTGAAAACAAACAAACATGGAGAACAAAATGTTGGTGATAAAAAATCTAATTTAAAGTGTGTGCTAGGCTTAGCCACAACTAACAAGCTACGTTCACATTCCTGCAGGTGTTTCATCGTTCATCATCAAGTGTAACAGTAATCTCGCTGTTGGTGTTTCAGGAGCTGTTAGCGGCACGTCAGGAGCGGGAGATCCAGCTAAAGATGCTCATAACCCGAGGTGAAGCAGTGCAGAGGAACACCTCAGCCGAGGGGGTTCCTGTGGTCCGCAAACAGATCCAGGACCTTAAAGACTCCTGGGACTCGCTTCTCTCAGCCTCCATCCAGTGCAAAAGGTCCGGAGTTTATCAGCGTCCTGTAACCGTAATCTTACAGTTATTACAAATGAGATCAGACCAGCACATATCAAGTTCTCGATTCCGATTGGACAGGAGATTTTTCATTATTTTTACATTTATTAATAGGTGGATCTCCACAAATCTCCACAAAAATCTAGTGGAACATCTTCCCAGAAGAGTGGAGCTTATAATAAGCTTATATTTTAGAGACTAAATGTGGAATGGGATGTTTAGAAAGAAGCCCATAGCAATCTTATGCTCAGGTGTCCACAAACTTTTGGAACTGGGTTCATCAATTATATTGAAAGGCTTCAGGAAGATCATGCATGTGTGTTTGTGTGTAGCTGGTGGAAGAAGGTTGAGTTATTTATTTTTGTCACGCGCATGTGTGTGTGTGTGTGTGTGTGTGTGTGTGTGTGCACGTGTGTTGTATTCACAGCCAGCTGGAAGGCGCTTTGTCTCACTGGACCAGCTATCAGGAGGACGTGAGCCAGTTCGAGGGCTGGCTGGAGCGAGTGCAGGAAAGTCTGGGGAACTCGGATAAAAGCTACACCGAGATGAGGGAGAAGACGGCGAATTTACGCCAGGCGAAGGTGTGTGTCCAGGACACGTGCGAGCGTCACAACACCCGCTAACAAATCTTTACATGTATCTGTATTATTAGACTCATTACTACCTACTGTTTTATACCACAGTGCTTTTCAAATTCTGGCTGCTGATTGGTCAGAAAGGTGTTGATTCGTATTCGATCAGAAAGTTCAAATACACGATCTGCCTGTCTCTCTTTTTATTCTTCATGTCTCTCTCTCTCTCTCTCTCTCTCTCTCTCTCTCTCTCTCTCTCTCTCTCTCTCTCTCTCACAAGACCAATGGTTAGAGAAAGAGAGAGAAAAAAATGAGGGAGAGAGCAAAGAGAAAGACTTGATTGAACGAGTGAAAGAGTTGAAAGCAAAACAGAGACAGGGAGATGTAAAGAGAGACAAAAAAAAGTGAAAGACCATGAAAACAAAAAATGGGGACAAAAAGAAAAAAATAGAGAATCTCTTTTATCTCGATCTCTCTCTTTGTCTTTTATTTTCATTCACTCTGTAGCTCACATTTTCTCTCGCACTCTCTCTGTCTCTAACCCCTTTTTCCTCTCGTTTTTCTCTTTAATTTGCTCTCACTGTTTTTGTCTCTCTCTCTTTCTTATTCCACTTTTACTTTTGTCACTCTGTTTATCTCTTTTTCTCTGTTTTTCTCTTACCAATTGTCTCTTTGTTTGCTTTCTCTGACTCTCTCATTTGCCGCATCATAAAACGAAAAACACAACAAAGAACACCCCGAACTGTTGAACAGCCAGAATGCTGTATCAGACACATTGCCAAGCTGCTTTGAAACAATGTCCATTGTGAAAATTGACATTGTCCATTGAGACAACATTCCTCTCACAAAACTTAAGCAGCTGGTCTGCTGAGGTCCCAGATGTATATGGACAGAAGACATTATGCTGCACAGTGATAAACATGGCCCTGCTCTAACTTTTTTGAGACGTGTTGCAGCCATCAAAAAAAAAAAAATGTACCTTATTTTTTTTTTATTTGATATGTTTTTTGTTTTATTGCGAATATAATATGGATTTTTTACGAGATTTGCCAATCGTTTCGTTCTGTTTTTATTTACAACTTGCACAGCAGCACAACGTTGTTTGGAATTGAGGTTCAAGAGAAAAAAAAAATGGATTTTGAGCATAAGTGAGAACAAATGGATAAAAATTCTGCACTTTAAATTCGTCGTACTTTACGATAAAAAAAAAAAGTCGTTGTTAGAATAACATTTGTTGTGGTTTATGAGGAATAAAACCTGAAAATCTGTAATAGAAAATACATATCTTGCTTCATTAGATTACATTAGATTAGATTTAATCACCGCTGTGGCCCGGGTTTGATCCCCGGTCAGGGAACCAACCCCAGCCATTAGGGTTACACAAGCCAGTGCACTCTTAGTGCCGGTCCCAAGCCCGGATAAATGGGGAGGGTTGCGTTAGGAAGGGCATCCAGCGTAAAAACATGTGCCAAATCAAACATGCGGATCATGAATACGGATGATCTGCTGTGGCGACCCCTAATGGGAGAAGCCGAAAGAAAGAAAGAAAGAAAGAAAGAAAGAAAGAAAGAAAGAAAGAAAGAAAGAAAGAAAGAAAGGAAGGAAGGAAGGAAGGAAGGAAGGAAGGAAGGAAGGCAAGGTACATGTACAGAGCCAATGAAATGCAGTTATCATCTAAACAGAAGTGCATACGTGGTATATTTACAATAAATAGCAGTAAGATAAATAAGGGTATGTGGTCGATATGTACAGGGGTAAGGATGATTAATGTACAGAAGCTGCAGGAGGTAATAATAAATGTGTATATATAGTAATATACAAATACTATGCAAATACTGTGCATAGATGTTGGGAGATAACATGCTTAAATGACATGATATAGTCATGTACATGTATGAATGTTATATGATGCAGTATATACAGTATAAATATGGGTGAATATACAGTAGTGCTGTGATAAACAAGTTATAGATACAAAAAAACAGTACAAAAAAAACACTATTCCACCATTCCATTGTAGATTATTGATATTCATATGCATTTCAAAACAGCTGCTTTATGAGGAAGTGTTGAGCCACTCAAGCCTGTTAGAAACCATCGCCACGAAGGGCTCCAACCTTCCAGAGCACTCGGCCACTCAGCAGGAGGTACAGGAGCTCAGCGAGCAGTACGAAGCAATCAAGGACAAAGCCAAGGTACGTCTGTGAAATGAAGCGAATTCTCCAGAGTAAATAATAAAGTATTTATAGTAAATAATAAAACATCTTTGTGGCGTTGCAGGCTGCAGTCAGCAAGGCAGAAGAGCTGGTCCTGGTCCATCAGGAGTACCAGCGAGGTCTGCACATGTTCGAGGACTGGCTGGAGCAGGAGCAAAGCAACCTGGGTCTCCTTTCCCCCCTGGATGGAGATGTGAGCACACTTGAGAAGACCCTTAAAGAACTTCACGTGAGTATAGAAAAAAAAGATTACCTAAGAATGTTTTTTTGTTTCCCATGGTTGGACGTTTATTTCTTATTTTTTATCCCAGATGCTACAATCACGTTGCTCTGAAGGCCACACCTTGCTGAAGTCAGCTCTGTCAAGCCGGGAGCGGGTCATCCCTTGGGGCGTCCCTCAGATCGAGGACCGGGCGTTGGAGACGGCGCAGAGAGAGTGGCAAGGGTATCAGGACCGGCTGGAGAACACGCAAGCCAGCCTGGAGCAGACGCTCTTCAGACTGCAGCAGCTGGAGGAACGCTTCCAGAGCCTGGACCGGTGGCTGGTGGAGATTGAACTCAAAGTCAAGCTGAGGAGCGACAGGCGCTCCAATTGTGCTGCTAAAGAGCTACAGCTACAGCAGCTCCTGGTGAGGAGGAGATGGGAACCTGCAACCCAACACTTTGTTCACTCTTGTCTCTTGTGGGTGTGGCCTTATGTAACATAGCTATCTATTTGGATACATATTTAACAGGAAGTCGTATAAGACAGGGTGTCGAACAGAAGGTTTTTTGTTTGTTTATTGATAAAGAGGCTGCCAAAATGTAAATACAGGCCAGCATTTCAGCACACTCCTGGCAGCGTGAAGGGCAGCTCAGTAATAGAGCTTTACACCCTGGCTGAGGAACAACCAGCGCTTAAATAGACAAGCTAATTGAGGGGAACGGGCAACAGGTGAGAGTAATTAACTACCATGGCAACGGGTGCACGAGAACAGGAAGCAT